>NW_027167827.1:0-117879 GCF_040954835.1 Lepisosteus oculatus
ACATCACACTTTTCAAAACGTGTTTTTCAGCCCGAAATAAACACGTTTTTTCAGACAGCTGAATCTACTTGTAACAGCAAGGCTCAGAAGTGCCAACACACTCAGCCCTTAACCCCAGTGTGCAGAAAGTGTCAAAACGTGTTTTTCAGCAGAAATAAACATGTTTCTGCAAGTTTGGTCAACCCCATGTAAGTTATGGGGCAGTAACATCACACTTTTCAAAACGTGTTTTTCAGCCCGAAATAAACACGTTTTTTCAGACAGCTGAATCTACTTGTAACAGCAAGGCTCAGAAGTGCCAACACACTCAGCCCTTAACCCCAGTGTGCAGAAAGGGTCAAAACGTGTTTTTCAGCCGAAATAAACATGTTTCTGCAAGTTTGGTCAACCCCATGTAAGTTATGGGGCAGTAACATCACACTTTTCAAAACGTGTTTTTCAGCCCGAAATAAACGCGTTTTTTCAGACAACTGAATCTCCTTGTAACAGCAAGGCTCAGAAGAGCCCACACACTCAGCCCTTAACCCCAGTGTACAGAAAGTGTCAAAACGTGTTTTTCAGCAGAAATAAACATGTTTCTGCAAGTTTGGTCAACCCCATTTAAGTTATGGGGCAGTAACATCACACTTTTCAAAACGTGTTTTTCAGCCCGAAATAAACGCGTTTTTTCAGGCAACTGAATCTCCTTGTAACAGCAAGGCTCAAAAGAGCCCACACACTCAGCCCTTAACCCCAGTGTGCAGAAATTGTCAAAACGTGTTTTTCAGCAGAAATAAACATGTTTCTGCAAGTTTGGTCAACCCCATGTAAGTTATGGGGCAGTAACATCACACTTTTCAAAACGTGTTTTTCAGCCCGAAATAAACACGTTTTTTCAGACAGCTGAATCTACTTGTAACAGCAAGGCTCAGAAGTGCCAACACACTCAGCCCTTAACCCCAGTGTGCAGAAAGGGTCAAAACGTGTTTTTCAGCAGAAATAAACATGTTTCTGCAAGTTTGGTCAACCCCATGTAAGTTATGGGGCAGTAACATCACAATTTTCAAAACGTGTTTTTCAGCCCGAAATAAACACGTTTTTTCAGACAGCTGAATCTACTTGTAACAGCAAGGCTCAGAAGTGCCAACACACTCAGCCCTTAACCCCAGTGTGCAGAAAGGGTCAAAACGTGTTTTTCAGCAGAAATAAACATGTTTCTGCAAGTTTGGTCAACCCCATGTAAGTTATGGGGCAGTAACATCACACTTTTCAAAACGTGTTTTTCAGCCCGAAATAAACACGTTTTTTCAGACAGCTGAATCTACTTGTAACAGCAAGGCTCAGAAGTGCCAACACACTCAGCCCTTAACCCCAGTGTGCAGAAAGGGTCAAAACGTGTTTTTCAGCAGAAATAAACATGTTTCTGCAAGTTTGGTCAACACCATGTAAGTTATGGGGCAGTAACATCACAGTTTTCAAAACGTGTTTTTCAGCCCGAAATAAACGCGTTTTTTCAGTCAACTGAATCTACTTGTAACAGCAATGCTCAGAAGTGCCCACACACTCAACCCTTAACCCCAGTGTGCAGAAAGGGTCAAAACGTGTTTTTCTGCAGAAATAAACATGTTTCTGCAAGTTTTGTCAACCCCATGTAAGTTATGGGGCAGTAACATCACACTTTTCAAAAAGTGTTTTTCAGCCCGAAATAAACACGTTTTTTCAGACAGCTGAATCTACTTGTAACAGCAAGGCTCAGAAGAGCCAACACACTCAGCCCTTAACCCCAGTGTGCAGAAAGGGTCAAAACGTGTTTTTCAGCAGAAATAAACATGTTTCTGCAAGTTTGGTCAACCCCATGTAAGTTATGGGGCAGTAACATCACACTTTTCAAAACGTGTTTTTCAGCCCGAAATATACGCGTTTTTTCAGACAACTGAATCTACTTGTAACAGCAAGGCTCAGAAGTGCCCACACACTCAACCCTTAACCCCAGTGTGCAGAAAGGGTCAAAACGTGTTTTTCAGCAGAAATAAACATGTTTCTGCAAGTTTGGTCAACCCCATGTAAGTTATGGGGCAGTAACATCACACTTTTCAAAACGTGTTTTTCAGCCCGAAATAAACACGTTTTTTCAGACAGCTGAATCTACTTGTAACAGCAAGGCTCAGAAGTGCCAACACACTCAGCCCTTAACCCCAGTGTGCAGAAAGGGTCAAAACGTGTTTTTCAGCAGAAATAAACATGTTTCTGCAAGTTTGGTCAACCCCATGTAAGTTATGGGGCAATAACATCACACTTTTCAAAACGTGTTTTTCAGCCAGAAATAAACGCGTTTTTTCAGGCAACTGAATCTACTTGTAACAGCAAGGCTCAGAAGTGCCCACAAACTCAACCCTTAACCCCAGTGTGCAGAAATTGTCAAAACGTGTTTTTCAGCAGAAATAAACATGTTTCTGCAAGTTTGGTCAACCCCATGTAAGTTATGGGGCAGTAACATCACACTTTTCAAAACGTGTTTTTCAGCCCGAAATAAACACGTTTTTTCAGGCAACTGAATCTACTTGTAACAGCAAGGCTCAGAAGAGCCCACACACTCAGCCCTTAACCCCAGTGTACAGAAAGTGTCAAAACGTGTTTTTCAGCAGAAATAAACATGTTTCTGCAAGTTTGGTCAACCCCATGTAAGTTATGGGGCAGTAACATCACACTTTTCAAAACGTGTTTTTCAGCCCGAAATAAACGCGTTTTTTCAGGCAACTGAATCTACTTGTAACAGCAAGGCTCAGAAGTGCCCACACACTCAGCCCTTAACCCCAGTGTGCAGAAAGGGTCAAAACGTGTTTTTCAGCCGAAATAAACATGTTTCTGCAAGTTTGGTCAACCCCATGTAAGTTATGGGGCAGTAACATCACACTTTTCAAAACGTGTTTTTCAGCCCGAAATAAACGCGTTTTTTCAGACAACTGAATCTCCTTGTAACAGCAAGGCTCAGAAGAGCCCACACACTCAGCCCTTAACCCCAGTGTACAGAAAGTGTCAAAACGTGTTTTTCAGCAGAAATAAACATGTTTCTGCAAGTTTGGTCAACCCCATTTAAGTTATGGGGCAGTAACATCACACTTTTCAAAACGTGTTTTTCAGCCCGAAATAAACGCGTTTTTTCAGGCAACTGAATCTCCTTGTAACAGCAAGGCTCAAAAGAGCCCACACACTCAGCCCTTAACCCCAGTGTGCAGAAATTGTCAAAACGTGTTTTTCAGCAGAAATAAACATGTTTCTGCAAGTTTGGTCAACCCCATGTAAGTTATGGGGCAGTAACATCACACTTTTCAAAACGTGTTTTTCAGCCCGAAATAAAAACGTTTTTTCAGACAGCTGAATCTACTTGTAACAGCAAGGCTCAGAAGTGCCAACACACTCAGCCCTTCACCCCAGTGTGCAGAAAGTGTCAAAACGTGTTTTTCAGCAGAAATAAACATGTTTCTGCAAGTTTGGTCAACCCCATGTAAGTTATGGGGCAGTAACATCACACTTTTCAAAACGTGTTTTTCAGCCCGAAATAAACACGTTTTTTCAGACAGCTGAATCTACTTGTAACAGCAAGGCTCAGAAGTGCCAACACACTCAGCCCTTAACCCCAGTGTGCAGAAAGGGTCAAAACGTGTTTTTCAGCCGAAATAAACATGTTTCTGCAAGTTTGGTCAACCCCATGTAAGTTATGGGGCAGTAACATCACACTTTTCAAAACGTGTTTTTCAGCCCGAAATAAACGCGTTTTTTCAGACAACTGAATCTCCTTGTAACAGCAAGGCTCAGAAGAGCCCACACACTCAGCCCTTAACCCCAGTGTACAGAAAGTGTCAAAACGTGTTTTTCAGCAGAAATAAACATGTTTCTGCAAGTTTGGTCAACCCCATTTAAGTTATGGGGCAGTAACATCACAGTTTTCAAAACGTGTTTTTCAGCCCGAAATAAACGCGTTTTTTCAGGCAACTGAATCTCCTTGTAACAGCAAGGCTCAAAAGAGCCCACACACTCAGCCCTTAACCCCAGTGTGCAGAAATTGTCAAAACGTGTTTTTCAGCAGAAATAAACATGTTTCTGCAAGTTTGGTCAACCCCATGTAAGTTATGGGGCAGTAACATCACAGTTTTCAAAACGTGTTTTTCAGCCCGAAATAAACGCGTTTTTTCAGACAACTGAATCTACTTGTAACAGCAATGCTCAGAAGTGCCCACACACTCAACCCTTAACCCCAGTGTGCAGAAAGGGTCAAAACGTGTTTTTCAGCAGAAATAAACATGTTTCTGCAAGTTTGGTCAACCCCATGTAAGTTATGGGGCAGTAAAATCACACTTTTCAAAACGTGTTTTTCAGCCCGAAATAAACGCGTTTTTTCAGGCAACTGAATCTCCTTGTAACAGCAAGGCTCAAAAGAGCCCACACACTCAGCCCTTAACCCCAGTGTGCAGAAATTGTCAAAACGTGTTTTTCAGCAGAAATAAACATGTTTCTGCAAGTTTGGTCAACCCCATGTAAGTTATGGGGCAGTAACATCACACTTTTCAAAACGTGTTTTTCAGCCCGAAATAAACACGTTTTTTCAGACAGCTGAATATACTTGTAACAGCAAGGCTCAGAAGTGCCAACACACTCAGCCCTTAACCCCAGTGTGCAGAAAGGGTCAAAACGTGTTTTTCAGCAGAAATAAACATGTTTCTGCAAGTTTGGTCAACCCCATGTAAGTTATGGGGCAGTAACATCACACTTTTCAAAACGTGTTTTTCAGCCCGAAATAAACGCGTTTTTTCAGACAACTGAATCTCCTTGTAACAGCAAGGCTCAGAAGAGCCCACACACTCAGCCCTTAACCCCAGTGTACAGAAAGTGTCAAAACGTGTTTTTCAGCAGAAATAAACATGTTTCTGCAAGTTTGGTCAACCCCATGTAAGTTATGGGGCAGTAACATCACACTTTTCAAAACGTGTTTTTCAGCCCGAAATAAACACGTTTTTTCAGACAGCTGAATCTACTTGTAACAGCAAGGCTCAGAAGAGCCAACACACTCAGCCCTTAACCCCAGTGTGCAGAAAGGGTCAAAACGTGTTTTTCAGCAGAAATAAACATGTTTCTGCAAGTTTGGTCAACCCCATGTAAGTTATGGGGCAGTAACATCACACTTTTCAAAACGTGTTTTTCAGCCCGAAATAAACACGTTTTTTCAGACAGCTGAATCTACTTGTAACAGCAAGGCTCAGAAGTGCCAACACACTCAGCCCTTAACCCCAGTGTACAGAAAGTGTCAAAACGTGTTTTTCAGCAGAAATAAACATGTTTCTGCAAGTTTGGTCAACCCCATTTAATTTATGGGGCAGTAACATCACACTTTTCAAAACGTGTTTTTCAGCCCGAAATAAACGCGTTTTTTCAGGCAACTGAATCTCCTTGTAACAGCAAGGCTCAAAAGAGCCCACACACTCAGCCCTTAACCCCAGTGTGCAGAAATTGTCAAAACGTGTTTTTCAGCAGAAATAAACATGTTTCTGCAAGTTTGGTCAACCCCATGTAAGTTATGGGGCAGTAACATCACACTTTTCAAAACGTGTTTTTCAGCCCGAAATAAACACGTTTTTTCAGACAGCTGAATCTACTTGTAACAGCAAGGCTCAGAAGTGCCAACACACTCAGCCCTTAACCCCAGTGTGCAGAAAGGGTCAAAACGTGTTTTTCAGCAGAAATAAACATGTTTCTGCAAGTTTGGTCAACCCCATGTAAGTTATGGGGCAGTAACATCACACTTTTCAAAACGTGTTTTTCAGCCCGAAATAAACACGTTTTTTCAGACAGCTGAATCTACTTGTAACAGCAAGGCTCAGAAGTGCCAACACACTCAGCCCTTAACCCCAGTGTGCAGAAAGGGTCAAAACGTGTTTTTCAGCAGAAATAAACATGTTTCTGCAAGTTTGGTCAACCCCATGTAAGTTATGGGGCAGTAACATCACACTTTTCAAAACGTGTTTTTCAGCCCGAAATAAACACGTTTTTTCAGACAGCTGAATCTACTTGTAACAGCAAGGCTCAGAAGTGCCAACACACTCAGCCCTTAACCCCAGTGTGCAGAAAGGGTCAAAACGTGTTTTTCAGCAGAAATAAACATGTTTCTGCAAGTTTGGTCAACACCATGTAAGTTATGAGGCAGTAACATCACACTTTTCAAAACGTGTTTTTCAGCCCGAAATAAACACGTTTTTTCAGACAGCTGAATATACTTGTAACAGCAAGGCTCAGAAGTGCCAACACACTCAGCCCTTAACCCCAGTGTGCAGAAAGGGTCAAAACGTGTTTTTCAGCAGAAATAAACATGTTTCTGCAAGTTTGGTCAACCCCATGTAAGTTATGGGGCAGTAACATCACACTTTTCAAAACGTGTTTTTCAGCCCGAAATAAACGCGTTTTTTCAGACAACTGAATCTCCTTGTAACAGCAAGGCTCAGAAGAGCCCACGCACTCAGCCCTTAACCCCAGTGTACAGAAAGTGTCAAAACGTGTTTTTCAGCAGAAATAAACATGTTTCTGCAAGTTTGGTCAACCCCATGTAAGTTATGGGGCAGTAACATCACACTTTTCAAAACGTGTTTTTCAGCCCGAAATAAACGCGTTTTTTCAGACAACTGAATCTCCTTGTAACAGCAAGGCTCAGAAGAGCCCACACACTCAGCCCTTAACCCCAGTGTACAGAAAGTGTCAAAACGTGTTTTTCAGCTGAAATAAACATGTTTCTGCAAGTTTGGTCAACCCCATGTAAGTTATGGGGCAGTAACATCACACTTTTCAAAACGTGTTTTTCAGCCAGAAATAAACACGTTTTTTCAGACAGCTGAATCTACTTGTAACAGCAAGGCTCAGAAGAGCCAACACACTCAGCCCTTAACCCCAGTGTGCAGAAAGTGTCAAAACGTGTTTTTCAGCTGAAATAAACATGTTTCTGCAAGTTTGGTCAACCCCATGTAAGTTATGGGGCAGTAACATCACACTTTTCAAAACGTGTTTTTCAGCCCGAAATAAACACGTTTTTTCAGACAGCTGAATCTACTTGTAACAGCAAGGCTCAGAAGAGCCAACACACTCAGCCCTTAACCCCAGTGTGCAGAAAGGGTCAAAACGTGTTTTTCATCAGAAATAAACATGTTTCTGCAAGTTTGGTCAACCCCATGTAAGTTATGGGGCAGTAACATCACACTTTTCAAAACGTGTTTTTCAGCCCGAAATAAACGCGTTTTTTCAGTCAAATGAATCTCCTTGTAACAGCAAGGCTCAGAAGAGCCCACACACTCAGCCCTTAACCCCAGTGTACAGAAAGTGTCAAAACGTGTTTTTCAGCAGAAATAAACATGTTTCTGCAAGTTTGGTCAACCCCATGTAAGTTATGGGGCAGTAACATCACACTTTTCAAAACGTGTTTTTCAGCCCGAAATAAACACGTTTTTTCAGACAGCTGAATATACTTGTAACAGCAAGGCTCAGAAGTGCCAACACACTCAGCCCTTAACCCCAGTGTGCAGAAAGGGTCAAAACGTGTTTTTCATCAGAAATAAACATGTTTCTGCAAGTTTGGTCAACCCCATGTAAGTTATGAGGCAGTAACATCACACTTTTCAAAACGTGTTTTTCAGCCCGAAATAAACACGTTTTTTCAGACAGCTGAATATACTTGTAACAGCAAGGCTCAGAAGTGCCAACACACTCAGCCCTTAACCCCAATGTGCAGAAAGGGTCAAAACGTGTTTTTCAGCAGAAATAAACATGTTTCTGCAAGTTTGGTCAACCCCATGTAAGTTATGGGGCAGTAACATCACACTTTTCAAAACGTGTTTTTCAGCCCGAAATAAACGCGTTTTTTCAGACAACTGAATCTCCTTGTAACAGCAAGGCTCAGAAGAGCCCACACACTCAGCCCTTAACCCCAGTGTACAGAAAGTGTCAAAACGTGTTTTTCAGCAGAAATAAACATGTTTCTGCAAGTTTGGTCAACCCCATGTAAGTTATGGGGCAGTAACATCACACTTTTCAAAACGTGTTTTTCAGCCCGAAATAAACGCGTTTTTTCAGACAACTGAATCTCCTTGTAACAGCAAGGCTCAGAAGAGCCCACACACTCAGCTCTTAACCCCAGTGTGCAGAAAGGGTCAAAACGTGTTTTTCAGCAGAAATAAACATGTTTCTGCAAGTTTGGTCAACCCCATGTAAGTTATGGGGCAGTAACATCACAGTTTTCAAAACGTGTTTTTCAGCCCGAAATAAACGCGTTTTTTCAGACAACTGAATCTACTTGTAACAGCAATGCTCAGAAGTGCCCACACACTCAACCCTTAACCCCAGTGTGCAGAAAGGGTCAAAACGTGTTTTTCAGCAGAAATAAACATGTTTCTGCAAGTTTGGTCAACCCCATGTAAGTTATGGGGCAGTAAAATCACACTTTTCAAAACGTGTTTTTCAGCCCGAAATAAACGCGTTTTTTCAGGCAACTGAATCTCCTTGTAACAGCAAGGCTCAAAAGAGCCCACACACTCAGCCCTTAACCCCAGTGTGCAGAAATTGTCAAAACGTGTTTTTCAGCAGAAATAAACATGTTTCTGCAAGTTTGGTCAACCCCATGTAAGTTATGGGGCAGTAACATCACACTTTTCAAAACGTGTTTTTCAGCCCGAAATAAACACGTTTTTTCAGACAGCTGAATATACTTGTAACAGCAAGGCTCAGAAGTGCCAACACACTCAGCCCTTAACCCCAGTGTGCAGAAAGGGTCAAAACGTGTTTTTCAGCAGAAATAAACATGTTTCTGCAAGTTTGGTCAACCCCATGTAAGTTATGGGGCAGTAACATCACACTTTTCAAAACGTGTTTTTCAGCCCGAAATAAACGCGTTTTTTCAGACAACTGAATCTCCTTGTAACAGCAAGGCTCAGAAGAGCCCACACACTCAGCCCTTAACCCCAGTGTACAGAAAGTGTCAAAACGTGTTTTTCAGCAGAAATAAACATGTTTCTGCAAGTTTGGTCAACCCCATGTAAGTTATGGGGCAGTAACATCACACTTTTCAAAACGTGTTTTTCAGCCCGAAATAAACACGTTTTTTCAGACAGCTGAATCTACTTGTAACAGCAAGGCTCAGAAGAGCCAACACACTCAGCCCTTAACCCCAGTGTGCAGGAAGGGTCAAAACGTGTTTTTCAGCAGAAATAAACATGTTTCTGCAAGTTTGGTCAACCCCATGTAAGTTATGGGGCAGTAACATCACACTTTTCAAAACGTGTTTTTCAGCCCGAAATAAACGCGTTTTTTCAGGCAACTGAATCTCCTTGTAACAGCAAGGTTCAGAAGAGCCCACACACTCAGCCCTTAACCCCAGTGTACAGAAAGTGTCAAAACGTGTTTTTCAGCAGAAATAAACATGTTTCTGCAAGTTTGGTCAACCCCATGTAAGTTATGGGGCAGTAACATCACACTTTTCAAAACGTGTTTTTCAGCCCGAAATAAACACGTTTTTTCAGACAGCTGAATCTACTTGTAACAGCAAGGCTCAGAAGTGCCAACACACTCAGCCCTTAACCCCAGTGTGCAGAAAGGGTCAAAACGTGTTTTTCAGCAGAAATAAACATGTTTCTGCAAGTTTGGTCAACCCCATGTAAGTTATGGGGCAGTAACATCACACTTTTCAAAACGTGTTTTTCAGCCCGAAATAAACGCGTTTTTTCAGACAACTGAATCTCCTTGTAACAGCAAGGCTCAGAAGTGCCAACACACTCAGCCCTTAACCCCAGTGTGCAGAAAGGGTCAAAACGTGTTTTTCAGCAGAAATAAACATGTTTCTGCAAGTTTGGTCAACCCCATGTAAGTGATGGGGCAGTAACATCACACTTTTCAAAACGTGTTTTTCAGCCAGAAATAAACACGTTTTTTCAGACAGCTGAATCTACTTGTAACAGCAAGGCTCAGAAGTGCCAACACACTCAGCCCTTAACCCCAGTGTGCAGAAAGGGTCAAAACGTGTTTTTCAGCAGAAATAAACATGTTTCTGCAAGTTTGGTCAACCCCATGTAAGTTATGGGGCAGTAACATCACACTTTTCAAAACGTGTTTTTCAGCCCGAAATAAACACGTTTTTTCAGACAGCTGAATCTACTTGTAACAGCAAGGCTCAGAAGTGCCAACACACTCAGCCCTTAACCCCAGTGTGCAGAAAGGGTCAAAACGTGTTTTTCAGCAGAAATAAACATGTTTCTGCAAGTTTGGTCAACACCATGTAAGTTATGGGGCAGTAACATCACAGTTTTCAAAACGTGTTTTTCAGCCCGAAATAAACGCGTTTTTTCAGACAACTGAATCTACTTGAAACAGCAATGCTCAGAAGTGCCCACACACTCAACCCTTAACCCCAGTGTGCAGAAAGGGTCAAAACGTGTTTTTCTGCAGAAATAAACATGTTTCTGCAAGTTTTGTCAACCCCATGTAAGTTATGGGGCAGTAACATCACACTTTTCAAAAAGTGTTTTTCAGCCCGAAATAAACACGTTTTTTCAGACAGCTGAATCTACTTGTAACAGCAAGGCTCAGAAGAGCCAACACACTCAGCCCTTAACCCCAGTGTGCAGAAAGGGTCAAAACGTGTTTTTCAGCAGAAATAAACATGTTTCTGCAAGTTTGGTCAACCCCATGTAAGTTATGGGGCAGTAACATCACACTTTTCAAAACGTGTTTTTCAGCCCGAAATAAACGCGTTTTTTCAGGCAACTGAATCTCCTTGTAACAGCAAGGCTCAAAAGAGCCCACACACTCAGCCCTTAACCCCAGTGTGCAGAAATTGTCAAAACGTGTTTTTCAGCAGAAATAAACATGTTTCTGCAAGTTTGGTCAACCCCATGTAAGTTATGGGGCAGTAACATCACACTTTTCAAAACGTGTTTTTCAGCCCGAAATAAACACGTTTTTTCAGACAGCTGAATCTACTTGTAACAGCAAGGCTCAGAAGTGCCAACACACTCAGCCCTTAACCCCAGTGTGCAGAAAGGGTCAAAACGTGTTTTTCAGCAGAAATAAACATGTTTCTGCAAGTTTGGTCAACCCCATGTAAGTTATGGGGCAGTAACATCACACTTTTCAAAACGTGTTTTTCAGCCCGAAATAAACGCGTTTTTTCAGACAACTGAATCTCCTTGTAACAGCAAGGCTCAGAAGAGCCCACACACTCAGCCCTTAACCCCAGTGTACAGAAAGTGTCAAAACGTGTTTTTCAGCAGAAATAAACATGTTTCTGCAAGTTTGGTCAACCCCATGTAAGTTATGGGGCAGTAACATCACACTTTTCAAAACGTGTTTTTCAGCCCGAAATAAACGCGTTTTTTCAGGCAACTGAATCTCCTTGTAACAACAAGGCTCAGAAGAGCCCACACACTCAGCCCTTAACCCCAGTGTACAGAAAGTGTCAAAACGTGTTTTTCAGCAGAAATAAACATGTTTCTGCAAGTTTGGTCAACCCCATGTAAGTTATTGGGCAGTAACATCACACTTTTCAAAACGTGTTTTTCAGCCCGAAATAAACTCGTTTTCTCAGACAGCTGAATCTACTTGTAACAGCAAGGCTCAGAAGAGCCAACACACTCAGCCCTTAACCCCAGTGTGCAGAAAGGGTCAAAACGTGTTTTTCAGCAGAAATAAACATGTTTCTGCAAGTTTGGTCAACCCCATGTAAGTTATGGGGCAGTAACATCACACTTTTCAAAACGTGTTTTTCAGCCCGAAATAAACGCGTTTTTTCAGACAACTGAATCTACTTGTAACAGCAAGGCTCAGAAGTGCCCACACACTCAGCCCTTAACCCCAGTGTACAGAAAGTGTCAAAACGTGTTTTTCAGCAGAAATAAACATGTTTCTGCAAGTTTGGTCAACCCCATGTAAGTTATGGGGCAGTAACATCACACTTTTCAAAACGTGTTTTTCAGCCCGAAATAAACGCGTTTTTTCAGACAACTGAATCTACTTGTAACACCACTGCTCAGAAGTGCCCACACACTCAACCCTTAACCCCAGTGTGCAGAAAGGGTCAAAACGTGTTTTTCAGCAGAAATAAACATGTTTCTGCAAGTTTGGTCAACCCCATTTAAGTTATGGGGCAGTAACATCACACTTTTCAAAACGTGTTTTTCAGCCCGAATTAAACGCGTTTTTTCAGGCAACTGAATTTACTTGTAACAGCAAGGCTCAGAAGTGCCCACACACTCAACCCTTAACCCCAGTGTACAGAAAGTGTCAAAACGTGTTTTTCAGCAGAAATAAACATGTTTCTGCAAGTTTGGTCAACCCCATGTAAGTTATGGGGCAGTAACATCACACTTTTCAAAACGTGTTTTTCAGCCCGAAATAAACGCGTTTTTTCAGGCAACTGAATCTCCTTGTAACAGCAAGGCTCAGAAGAGCCCACACACTCAGCCCTTAACCCCAGTGTACAGAAAGTGTCAAAACGTGTTTTTCAGCAGAAATAAACATGTTTCTGCAAGTTTGGTCAACCCCATGTAAGTTATGGGGCAGTAACATCACACTTTTCAAAACGTGTTTTTCAGCCCGAAATAAACTCGTTTTTTCAGACAGCTGAATATACTTGTAACAGCAAGGCTCAGAAGTGCCAACACACTCAGCCCTTAACCCCAGTGTGCAGAAAGGGTCAAAACGTGTTTTTCAGCAGAAATAAACATGTTTCTGCAAGTTTGGTCAACCCCATGTAAGTTATGGGGCAGTAACATCACACTTTTCAAAACGTGTTTTTCAGCCCGAATTAAACGCGTTTTTTCAGGCAACTGAATTTACTTGTAACAGCAAGGCTCAGAAGTGCCCACACACTCAACCCTTAACCCCAGTGTACAGAAAGTGTCAAAACGTGTTTTTCAGCAGAAATAAACATGTTTCTGCAAGTTTGGTCAACCCCATGTAAGTTATGGGGCAGTAACATCACACTTTTCAAAACGTGTTTTTCAGCCCAAAATAAACGCGTTTTTTCAGGCAACTGAATCTCCTTGTAACAGCAAGGCTCAGAAGAGCCCACACACTCAGCCCTTAACCCCAGTGTACAGAAAGTGTCAAAACGTGTTTTTCAGCAGAAATAAACATGTTTCTGCAAGTTTGGTCAACCCCATGTAAGTTATGGGGCAGTAACATCACACTTTTCAAAACGTGTTTTTCAGCCCGAAATAAACTCGTTTTTTCAGACAGCAGAATCTACTTGTAACAGCAAGGCTCAGAAGAGCCAACACACTCAGCCCTTAACCCCAGTGTGCAGAAAGGGTCAAAACGTGTTTTTCAGCAGAAATAAACATGTTTCTGCAAGTTTGGTCAACCCCATGTAAGTTATGGGGCAGTAACATCACACTATTCAAAACGTGTTTTTCAGCCCGAAATAAACGCTGTTTTTCAGACAACTGAATCTCCTTGTAACAGCAAGGCTCAGAAGAGCCCACACACTCAGCCCTTAACCCCAGTGTACAGAAAGTGTCAAAACGTGTTTTTCAGCAGAAATAAACATGTTTCTGCAAGTTTGGTCAACCCCATGTAAGTTATGGGGCAGTAACATCACACTTTTCAAAACGTGTTTTTCAGCCCGAAATAAACGCGTTTTTTCAGACAACTGAATCTACTTGTAACACCACTGCTCAGAAGTGCCCACACACTCAACCCTTAACCCCAGTGTGCAGAAAGGGTCAAAACGTGTTTTTCAGCAGAAATAAACATGTTTCTGCAAGTTTGGTCAACCCCATGTAAGTTATGGGGCAGTAACATCACAGTTTTCAAAACGTGTTTTTCAGCCCGAAATAAACAGGTTTTTTCAGACAGCTGAATCTACTTGTAACAGCAAGGCTCAGAAGTGCCAACACACTCAGCCCTTAACCCCAGTGTGCAGAAAGGGTCAAAACGTGTTTTTCAGCAGAAATAAACATGTTTCTGCAAGTTTGGTCAACCCCATGTAAGTTATGGGGCAGTAACATCACACTTTTCAAAACGTGCTTTTCAGCCCGAAATAAACGCGTTTTTTCAGACAACTGAATCTCCTTGTAACAGCAAGGCTCAGAAGTGCCCACACACTCAACCCTTAACCCCAGTGTGCAGAAAGGGTCAAAACGTGTTTTTCAGCAGAAATAAACATGTTTCTGCAAGTTTGGTCAACCCCATGTAAGTTATGGGGCAGTAACATCACACTTTTCAAAACGTGTTTTTCAGCCCGAAATAAACGCGTTTTTTCAGACAACTGAATCTACTTGTAACACCACTGCTCAGAAGTGCCCACACACTCAACCCTTAACCCCAGTGTGCAGAAAGGGTCAAAACGTGTTTTTCAGCAGAAATAAACATGTTTCTGCAAGTTTGGTCAACCCCATGTAAGTTATGGGGCAGTAACATCACACTTTTCAAAACGTGTTTTTCAGCCCGAAATAAACAGGTTTTTTCAGACAGCTGAATCTACTTGTAACAGCAAGGCTCAGAAGTGCCAACACACTCAGCCCTTAACCCCAGTGTGCAGAAAGGGTCAAAACGTGTTTTTCAGCAGAAATAAACATGTTTCTGCAAGTTTGGTCAACCCCATGTAAGTTATGGGGCAGTAACATCACACTTTTCAAAACGTGCTTTTCAGCCCGAAATAAACGCGTTTTTTCAGACAACTGAATCTCCTTGTAACAGCAAGGCTCAGAAGTGCCCACACACTCAACCCTTAACCCCAGTGTGCAGAAAGGGTCAAAACGTGTTTTTCAGCAGAAATAAACATGTTTCTGCAAGTTTGGTCAACCCCATGTAAGTTATGGGGCAGTAACATCACACTTTTCAAAACGTGTTTTTCAGCCCGAAATAAACGCGTTTTTTCAGACAACTGAATCTCCTTGTAACAGCAAGGCTCAAAAGAGCCCACACACTCAGCCCTTAACCCCAGTGTGCAGAAATTGTCAAAACGTGTTTTTCAGCAGAAATAAACATTTTTCTGCAAGTTTGGTCAACCCCATGTAAGTTATGGGGCAGTAACATCACACTTTTCAAAACATGATTTTCAGCCCGAAATAAACGCGTTTTTTCAGGCAACTGAATCTACTTGTAACAGCAAGGCTCAGAAGTGCCCACACACTCAACCCTTAACCCCAGTGTACAGAAAGTGTCAAAACGTGTTTTTCAGCAGAAATAAACATGTTTCTGCAAGTTCGGTCAACCCCATGTAAGTTATGGGGCAGTAACATCACACTTTTCAAAACGTGTTTTTCAGCCCGAAATAAACGCGTTTTTTCAGGCAACTGAATCTCCTTGTAACAGCAAGGCTCAGAAGAGCCCACACACTCAGCCCTTAACCCCAGTGTGCAGAAAGGGTCAAAACGTGTTTTTCAGCAGAAATAAACATGTTTCTGCAAGTTTGGTCAACCCCATGTAAGTTATGGGGCAGTAACATCACACTTTTCAAAACGTGTTTTTCAGCCCGAAATAAACGCGTTTTTTCAGACAACTGAATCTCCTTGTAACAGCAAGGCTCAGAAGAGCCCACACACTCAGCCCTTAACCCCAGTGTACAGAAAGTGTCAAAACGTGTTTTTCAGCAGAAATAAACATGTTTCTGCAAGTTTGGTCAACCCCATGTAAGTTATGGGGCAGTAACATCACACTTTTCAAAACGTGTTTTTCAGCCCGAAATAAACGCGTTTTTTCAGGCAACTGAATCTCCTTGTAACAGCAAGGCTCAGAAGAGCCCACGCACTCAGCCCTTAACCCCAGTGTACAGAAAGTGTCAAAACGTGTTTTTCAGCAGAAATAAACATGTTTCTGCAAGTTTGGTCAACCCCATGTAAGTTATGGGGCAGTAACATCACACTTTTCAAAACGTGTTTTTCAGCCCGAAATAAACGCGTTTTTTCAGACAACTGAATCTACTTGTAACAGCAAGGCTCAGAAGTGCCCACACACTCAACCCTTAACCCCAGTGTGCAGAAAGGGTCAAAACGTGTTTTTCAGCAGAAATAAACATGTTTCTGCAAGTTTGGTCAACCCCATGTAAGTTATGGGGCAGTAACATCACACTTTTCAAAACGTGTTTTTCAGCCCGAAATAAACGCGTTTTTTCAGACAACTGAATCTACTTGTAACACCACTGCTCAGAAGTGCCCACACACTCAACCCTTAACCCCAGTGTGCAGAAAGGGTCAAAACGTGTTTTTCAGCAGAAATAAACATGTTTCTGCAAGTTTGGTCAACCCCATGTAAGTTATGGGGCAGTAACATCACAGTTTTCAAAACGTGTTTTTCAGCCCGAAATAAACAGGTTTTTTCAGACAGCTGAATCTACTTGTAACAGCAAGGCTCAGAAGTGCCAACACACTCAGCCCTTAACCCCAGTGTGCAGAAAGGGTCAAAACGTGTTTTTCAGCAGAAATAAACATGTTTCTGCAAGTTTGGTCAACCCCATGTAAGTTATGGGGCAGTAACATCACACTTTTCAAAACGTGCTTTTCAGCCCGAAATAAACGCGTTTTTTCAGACAACTGAATCTACTTGTAACAGCAAGGCTCAGAAGTGCCCACACACTCAACCCTTAACCCCAGTGTGCAGAAAGGGTCAAAACGTGTTTTTCAGCAGAAATAAACATGTTTCTGCAAGTTTGGTCAACCCCATGTAAGTTATGGGGCAGTAACATCACACTTTTCAAAACGTGTTTTTCAGCCCGAAATAAACGCGTTTTTTCAGACAACTGAATCTCCTTGTAACAGCAAGGCTCAAAAGAGCCCACACACTCAGCCCTTAACCCCAGTGTGCAGAAATTGTCAAAACGTGTTTTTCAGCAGAAATAAACATTTTTCTGCAAGTTTGGTCAACCCCATGTAAGTTATGGGGCAGTAACATCACACTTTTCAAAACGTGTTTTTCAGCCCGAAATAAACGCGTTTTTTCAGGCAACTGAATCTACTTGTAACAGCAAGGCTCAGAAGTGCCCACACACTCAACCCTTATCCCCAGTGTACAGAAAGTGTCAAAACGTGTTTTTCAGCAGAAATAAACATGTTTCTGCAAGTTCGGTCAACCCCATGTAAGTTATGGGGCAGTAACATCACACTTTTAAAAACGTGTTTTTCAGCCCGAAATAAACGCGTTTTTTCAGGCAACTGAATCTCCTTGTAACAGCAAGGCTCAGAAGAGCCCACACACTCAGCCCTTAACCCCAGTGTACAGAAAGTGTCAAAACGTGTTTTTCAGCAGAAATAAACATGTTTCTGCAAGTTTGGTCAACCCCATGTAAGTTATGGGGCAGTAACATCACACTTTTCAAAACGTGTTTTTCAGCCCGAAATAAACTCGTTTTTTCATACAGCTGAATCTACTTGTAACAGCAAGGCTCAGAAGAGCCAACACACTCAGCCCTTAACCCCAGTGTGCAGAAAGGGTCAAAACGTGTTTTTCAGCAGAAATAAACATGTTTCTGCAAGTTTGGTCAACCCCATGTAAGTTATGGGGCAGTAACATCACACTTTTCAAAACGTGTTTTTCAGCCCGAAATAAACGCGTTTTTTCAGACAACTGAATCTACTTGTAACAGCAAGGCTCAGAAGTGCCCACACACTCAGCCCTTAACCCCAGTGTACAGAAAGTGTCAAAACGTGTTTTTCAGCAGAAATAAACATGTTTCTGCAAGTTTGGTCAACCCCATGTAAGTTATGGGGCAGTAACATCACACTTTTCAAAACGTGTTTTTCAGCCCGAAATAAATGCGTTTTTTCAGACAACTGAATCTACTTGTAACACCACTGCTCAGAAGTGCCCACACACTCAACCCTTAACCCCAGTGTGCAGAAAGGGTCAAAACGTGTTTTTCAGCAGAAATAAACATGTTTCTGCAAGTTTGGTCAACCCCATGTAAGTTATGGGGCAGTAACATCACACTTTTCAAAACGTGTTTTTCAGCCCGAAATAAACGCGTTTTTTCAGGCAACTGAATCTACTTGTAACAGCAAGGCTCAGAAGTGCCCACACACTCAACCCTTAACCCCAGTGTACAGAAAGTGTCAAAACGTGTTTTTCAGCAGAAATAAACATGTTTCTGCAAGTTTGGTCAACCCCATGTAAGTTATGGGGCAGTAACATCACACTTTTCAAAACGTGTTTTTCAGCCCGAAATAAACACGTTTTTTCAGACAGCTGAATATACTTGTAACAGCAAGGCTCAGAAGTGCCAACACACTCAGCCCTTAACCCCAGTGTGCAGAAAGGGTCAAAACGTGTTTTTCAGCAGAAATAAACATGTTTCTGCAAGTTTGGTCAGCCCCATGTAAGTTATGGGGCAGTAACATCACACTTTTCAAAACGTGTTTTTCAGCCCGAAATAAACGCGTTTTTTCAGACAACTGAATCTCCTTGTAACAGCAAGGCTCAGAAGAGCCCACACACTCAGCCCTTAACCCCAGTGTACAGAAAGTGTCA
The DNA here is from genome assembly GCF_040954835.1 of Lepisosteus oculatus. Classification (NCBI taxonomy): domain Eukaryota; kingdom Metazoa; phylum Chordata; class Actinopteri; order Semionotiformes; family Lepisosteidae; genus Lepisosteus; species Lepisosteus oculatus. The sequence goes on from NW_027167827.1 coordinate 18,469, forward strand.
AAACGTGTTTTTCAGCAGAAATAAACATGTTTCTGCAAGTTTGGTCAACCCCATGTAAGTTATGGGGCAGTAACATCACACTTTTCAAAACGTGTTTTTCAGCCCGAAATAAACGCGTTTTTTCAGGCAACTGAATCTCCTTGTAACAGCAAGGCTCAGTAGAGCCCACACACTCAGCCCTTAACCCCAGTGTACAGAAAGTGTCAAAACGTGTTTTTCAGCAGAAATAAACATGTTTCTGCAAGTTTGGTCAACCCCATGTAAGTTATGGGGCAGAAACATCACACTTTTCAAAACGTGTTTTTCAGCACGAAATAAACTCGTTTTTTCAGACAGCTGAATCTACTTGTAACAGCAAGGCTCAGAAGAGCCAACACACTCAGCCCTTAACCCCAGTGTGCAGAAAGGGTCAAAACGTGTTTTTCAGCAGAAATAAACATGTTTCTGCAAGTCTGGTCAACCCCATGTAAGTTATGGGGCAGTAACATCACACTTTTCAAAACGTGTTTTTCAGCCCGAAATAAACGCGTTTTTTCAGACAACTGAATCTACTTGTAACAGCAAGGCTCAGAAGTGCCCACACACTCAGCCCTTAACCCCAGTGTACAGAAAGTGTCAAAACGTGTTTTTCAGCAGAAATAAACATGTTTCTGCAAGTTTGGTCAACCCCATGTAAGTTATGGGGCAGTAACATCACACTTTTCAAAACGTGTTTTTCAGCCCGAAATAAACGCGTTTTTTCAGACAGCTGAATATACTTGTAACAGCAAGGCTCAGAAGTGCCAACACACTCAGCCCTTAACCCCAGTTTGCAGAAAGGGTCAAAACGTGTTTTTCAGCAGAAATAAACATGTTTCTGCAAGTTTGGTCAACCCCATGTAAGTTATGGGGCAGTAACATCACACTTTTCAAAACGTGTTTTTCAGCCCGAAATAAACGCGTTTTTTCAGACAACTGAATCTCCTTGTAACAGCAAGGCTCAGAAGAGCCCACACACTCAGCCCTTAACCCCAGTGTGCAGAAAGGGTCAAAACGTGTTTTTCAGCAGAAATAAACATGTTTCTGCAAGTTTGGTCAACCCCATTTAAGTTATGGGGCAGTAACATCACACTTTTCAAAACGTGTTTTTCAGCCCGAATTAAACGCGTTTTTTCAGGCAACTGAATTTACTTGTAACAGCAAGGCTCAGAAGTGCCCACACACTCAACCCTTAACCCCAGTGTACAGAAAGTGTCAAAACGTGTTTTTCAGCAGAAATAAACATGTTTCTGCAAGTTTGGTCAACCCCATGTAAGTTATGGGCAGTAACATCACACTTTTCAAAACGTGTTTTTCAGCCCGAAATAAACGCGTTTTTTCAGGCAACTGAATCTCCTTGTAACAGCAAGGCTCAGAAGAGCCCACACACTCAGCCCTTAACCCCAGTGTACAGAAAGTGTCAAAACGTGTTTTTCAGCAGAAATAAACATGTTTCTGCAAGTTTGGTCAACCCCATGTAAGTTATGGGGCAGTAACATCACACTTTTCAAAACGTGTTTTTCAGCCCGAAATAAACTCGTTTTTTCAGACAGCTGAATATACTTGTAACAGCAAGGCTCAGAAGTGCCAACACACTCAGCCCTTAACCCCAGTGTGCAGAAAGGGTCAAAACGTGTTTTTCAGCAGAAATAAACATGTTTCTGCAAGTTTGGTCAACCCCATGTAAGTTATGGGGCAGTAACATCACACTTTTCAAAACGTGTTTTTCAGCCCGAATTAAACGCGTTTTTTCAGGCAACTGAATTTACTTGTAACAGCAAGGCTCAGAAGTGCCCACACACTCAACCCTTAACCCCAGTGTACAGAAAGTGTCAAAACGTGTTTTTCAGCAGAAATAAACATGTTTCTGCAAGTTTGGTCAACCCCATGTAAGTTATGGGGCAGTAACATCACACTTTTCAAAACGTGTTTTTCAGCCCAAAATAAACGCGTTTTTTCAGGCAACTGAATCTCCTTGTAACAGCAAGGCTCAGAAGAGCCCACACACTCAGCCCTTAACCCCAGTGTACAGAAAGTGTCAAAACGTGTTTTTCAGCAGAAATAAACATGTTTCTGCAAGTTTGGTCAACCCCATGTAAGTTATGGGGCAGTAACATCACACTTTTCAAAACGTGTTTTTCAGCCCGAAATAAACTCGTTTTTTCAGACAGCAGAATCTACTTGTAACAGCAAGGCTCAGAAGAGCCAACACACTCAGCCCTTAACCCCAGTGTGCAGAAAGGGTCAAAACGTGTTTTTCAGCAGAAATAAACATGTTTCTGCAAGTTTGGTCAACCCCATGTAAGTTATGGGGCAGTAACATCACACTATTCAAAACGTGTTTTTCAGCCCGAAATAAACGCTGTTTTTCAGACAACTGAATCTCCTTGTAACAGCAAGGCTCAGAAGAGCCCACACACTCAGCCCTTAACCCCAGTGTACAGAAAGTGTCAAAACGTGTTTTTCAGCAGAAATAAACATGTTTCTGCAAGTTTGGTCAACCCCATGTAAGTTATGGGGCAGTAACATCACACTTTTCAAAACGTGTTTTTCAGCCCGAAATAAACGCGTTTTTTCAGACAACTGAATCTACTTGTAACACCACTGCTCAGAAGTGCCCACACACTCAACCCTTAACCCCAGTGTGCAGAAAGGGTCAAAACGTGTTTTTCAGCAGAAATAAACATGTTTCTGCAAGTTTGGTCAACCCCATGTAAGTTATGGGGCAGTAACATCACACTTTTCAAAACGTGTTTTTCAGCCCGAAATAAACAGGTTTTTTCAGACAGCTGAATCTACTTGTAACAGCAAGGCTCAGAAGTGCCAACACACTCAGCCCTTAACCCCAGTGTGCAGAAAGGGTCAAAACGTGTTTTTCAGCAGAAATAAACATGTTTCTGCAAGTTTGGTCAACCCCATGTAAGTTATGGGGCAGTAACATCACACTTTTCAAAACGTGCTTTTCAGCCCGAAATAAACGCGTTTTTTCAGACAACTGAATCTCCTTGTAACAGCAAGGCTCAGAAGTGCCCACACACTCAACCCTTAACCCCAGTGTGCAGAAAGGGTCAAAACGTGTTTTTCAGCAGAAATAAACATGTTTCTGCAAGTTTGGTCAACCCCATGTAAGTTATGGGGCAGTAACATCACACTTTTCAAAACGTGTTTTTCAGCCCGAAATAAACGCGTTTTTTCAGACAACTGAATCTCCTTGTAACAGCAAGGCTCAGAAGAGCCCACACACTCAGCCCTTAACCCCAGTGTACAGAAAGTGTCAAAACGTGTTTTTCAGCAGAAATAAACATGTTTCTGCAAGTTTGGTCAACCCCATGTAAGTTATGGGGCAGTAACATCACACTTTTCAAAACGTGTTTTTCAGCCCGAAATAAACGCGTTTTTTCAGGCAACTGAATCTCCTTGTAACAGCAAGGCTCAGTAGAGCCCACACACTCAGCCCTTAACCCCAGTGTACAGAAAGTGTCAAAACGTGTTTTTCAGCAGAAATAAACATGTTTCTGCAAGTTTGGTCAACCCCATGTAAGTTATGGGGCAGAAACATCACACTTTTCAAAACGTGTTTTTCAGCACGAAATAAACTCGTTTTTTCAGACAGCTGAATCTACTTGTAACAGCAAGGCTCAGAAGAGCCAACACACTCAGCCCTTAACCCCAGTGTGCAGAAAGGGTCAAAACGTGTTTTTCAGCAGAAATAAACATGTTTCTGCAAGTTTGGTCAACCCCATGTAAGTTATGGGGCAGTAACATCACACTTTTCAAAACGTGTTTTTCAGCCCGAAATAAACGCGTTTTTTCAGACAACTGAATCTACTTGTAACAGCAAGGCTCAGAAGTGCCCACACACTCAGCCCTTAACCCCAGTGTACAGAAAGTGTCAAAACGTGTTTTTCAGCAGAAATAAACATGTTTCTGCAAGTTTGGTCAACCCCATGTAAGTTATGGGGCAGTAACATCACACTTTTCAAAACGTGTTTTTCAGCCCGAAATAAACGCGTTTTTTCAGACAGCTGAATATACTTGTAACAGCAAGGCTCAGAAGTGCCAACACACTCAGCCCTTAACCCCAGTTTGCAGAAAGGGTCAAAACGTGTTTTTCAGCAGAAATAAACATGTTTCTGCAAGTTTGGTCAACCCCATGTAAGTTATGGGGCAGTAACATCACACTTTTCAAAACGTGTTTTTCAGCCCGAAATAAACGCGTTTTTTCAGACAACTGAATCTCCTTGTAACAGCAAGGCTCAGAAGAGCCCACACACTCAGCCCTTAACCCCAGTGTGCAGAAAGGGTCAAAACGTGTTTTTCAGCAGAAATAAACATGTTTCTGCAAGTTTGGTCAACCCCATTTTAGTTATGGGGCAGTAACATCACACTTTTCAAAACGTGTTTTTCAGCCCGAATTAAACGCGTTTTTTCAGGCAACTGAATTTACTTGTAACAGCAAGGCTCAGAAGTGCCCACACACTCAACCCTTAACCCCAGTGTACAGAAAGTGTCAAAACGTGTTTTTCAGCAGAAATAAACATGTTTCTGCAAGTTTGGTCAACCCCATGTAAGTTATGGGGCAGTAACATCACACTTTTCAAAACGTGTTTTTCAGCCCGAAATAAACGCGTTTTTTCAGGCAACTGAATCTCCTTGTAACAGCAAGGCTCAGAAGAGCCCACACACTCAGCCCTTAACCCCAGTGTACAGAAAGTGTCAAAACGTGTTTTTCAGCAGAAATAAACATGTTTCTGCAAGTTTGGTCAACCCCATGTAAGTTATGGGGCAGTAACATCACACTTTTCAAAACGTGTTTTTCAGCCCGAAATAAACTCGTTTTTTCAGACAGCTGAATATACTTGTAACAGCAAGGCTCAGAAGTGCCAACACACTCAGCCCTTAACCCCAGTGTGCAGAAAGGGTCAAAACGTGTTTTTCAGCAGAAATAAACATGTTTCTGCAAGTTTGGTCAACCCCATGTAAGTTATGGGGCAGTAACATCACACTTTTCAAAACGTGTTTTTCAGCCCGAATTAAACGCGTTTTTTCAGGCAACTGAATTTACTTGTAACAGCAAGGCTCAGAAGTGCCCACACACTCAACCCTTAACCCCAGTGTACAGAAAGTGTCAAAACGTGTTTTTCAGCAGAAATAAACATGTTTCTGCAAGTTTGGTCAACCCCATGTAAGTTATGGGGCAGTAACATCACACTTTTCAAAACGTGTTTTTCAGCCCAAAATAAACGCGTTTTTTCAGGCAACTGAATCTCCTTGTAACAGCAAGGCTCAGAAGAGCCCACACACTCAGCCCTTAACCCCAGTGTACAGAAAGTGTCAAAACGTGTTTTTCAGCAGAAATAAACATGTTTCTGCAAGTTTGGTCAACCCCATGTAAGTTATGGGGCAGTAACATCACACTTTTCAAAACGTGTTTTTCAGCCCGAAATAAACTCGTTTTTTCAGACAGCAGAATCTACTTGTAACAGCAAGGCTCAGAAGAGCCAACACACTCAGCCCTTAACCCCAGTGTGCAGAAAGGGTCAAAACGTGTTTTTCAGCAGAAATAAACGTTTCTGCAAGTTTGGTCAACCCCATGTAAGTTATGGGGCAGTAACATCACACTATTCAAAACGTGTTTTTCAGCCCGAAATAAACGCTGTTTTTCAGACAACTGAATCTCCTTGTAACAGCAAGGCTCAGAAGAGCCCACACACTCAGCCCTTAACCCCAGTGTACAGAAAGTGTCAAAACGTGTTTTTCAGCAGAAATAAACATGTTTCTGCAAGTTTGGTCAACCCCATGTAAGTTATGGGGCAGTAACATCACACTTTTCAAAACGTGTTTTTCAGCCCGAAATAAACGCGTTTTTTCAGACAACTGAATCTACTTGTAACACCACTGCTCAGAAGTGCCCACACACTCAACCCTTAACCCCAGTGTGCAGAAAGGGTCAAAACGTGTTTTTCAGCAGAAATAAACATGTTTCTGCAAGTTTGGTCAACCCCATGTAAGTTATGGGGCAGTAACATCACACTTTTCAAAACGTGTTTTTCAGCCCGAAATAAACAGGTTTTTTCAGACAGCTGAATCTACTTGTAACAGCAAGGCTCAGAAGTGCCAACACACTCAGCCCTTAACCCCAGTGTGCAGAAAGGGTCAAAACGTGTTTTTCAGCAGAAATAAACATGTTTCTGCAAGTTTGGTCAACCCCATGTAAGTTATGGGGCAGTAACATCACACTTTTCAAAACGTGCTTTTCAGCCCGAAATAAACGCGTTTTTTCAGACAACTGAATCTCCTTGTAACAGCAAGGCTCAGAAGTGCCCACACACTCAACCCTTAACCCCAGTGTGCAGAAAGGGTCAAAACGTGTTTTTCAGCAGAAATAAACATGTTTCTGCAAGTTTGGTCAACCCCATGTAAGTTATGGGGCAGTAACATCACACTTTTCAAAACGTGTTTTTCAGCCCGAAATAAACGCGTTTTTTCAGACAACTGAATCTCCTTGTAACAGCAAGGCTCAAAAGAGCCCACACACTCAGCCCTTAACCCCAGTGTGCAGAAATTGTCAAAACGTGTTTTTCAGCAGAAATAAACATTTTTCTGCAAGTTTGGTCAACCCCATGTAAGTTATGGGGCAGTAACATCACACTTTTCAAAACATGATTTTCAGCCCGAAATAAACGCGTTTTTTCAGGCAACTGAATCTACTTGTAACAGCAAGGCTCAGAAGTGCCCACACACTCAACCCTTAACCCCAGTGTACAGAAAGTGTCAAAACGTGTTTTTCAGCAGAAATAAACATGTTTCTGCAAGTTCGGTCAACCCCATGTAAGTTATGGGGCAGTAACATCACACTTTTCAAAACGTGTTTTTCAGCCCGAAATAAACGCGTTTTTTCAGGCAACTGAATCTCCTTGTAACAGCAAGGCTCAGAAGAGCCCACACACTCAGCCCTTAACCCCAGTGTGCAGAAAGGGTCAAAACGTGTTTTTCAGCAGAAATAAACATGTTTCTGCAAGTTTGGTCAACCCCATGTAAGTTATGGGGCAGTAACATCACACTTTTCAAAACGTGTTTTTCAGCCCGAAATAAACGCGTTTTTTCAGACAACTGAATCTCCTTGTAACAGCAAGGCTCAGAAGAGCCCACACACTCAGCCCTTAACCCCAGTGTACAGAAAGTGTCAAAACGTGTTTTTCAGCAGAAATAAACATGTTTCTGCAAGTTTGGTCAACCCCATGTAAGTTATGGGGCAGTAACATCACACTTTTCAAAACGTGTTTTTCAGCCCGAAATAAACGCGTTTTTTCAGGCAACTGAATCTCCTTGTAACAGCAAGGCTCAGAAGAGCCCACGCACTCAGCCCTTAACCCCAGTGTACAGAAAGTGTCAAAACGTGTTTTTCAGCAGAAATAAACATGTTTCTGCAAGTTTGGTCAACCCCATGTAAGTTATGGGGCAGTAACATCACACTTTTCAAAACGTGTTTTTCAGCCCGAAATAAACGCGTTTTTTCAGACAACTGAATCTACTTGTAACAGCAAGGCTCAGAAGTGCCCACACACTCAACCCTTAACCCCAGTGTGCAGAAAGGGTCAAAACGTGTTTTTCAGCAGAAATAAACATGTTTCTGCAAGTTTGGTCAACCCCATGTAAGTTATGGGGCAGTAACATCACACTTTTCAAAACGTGTTTTTCAGCCCGAAATAAACGCGTTTTTTCAGACAACTGAATCTACTTGTAACACCACTGCTCAGAAGTGCCCACACACTCAACCCTTAACCCCAGTGTGCAGAAAGGGTCAAAACGTGTTTTTCAGCAGAAATAAACATGTTTCTGCAAGTTTGGTCAACCCCATGTAAGTTATGGGGCAGTAACATCACAGTTTTCAAAACGTGTTTTTCAGCCCGAAATAAACAGGTTTTTTCAGACAGCTGAATCTACTTGTAACAGCAAGGCTCAGAAGTGCCAACACACTCAGCCCTTAACCCCAGTGTGCAGAAAGGGTCAAAACGTGTTTTTCAGCAGAAATAAACATGTTTCTGCAAGTTTGGTCAACCCCATGTAAGTTATGGGGCAGTAACATCACACTTTTCAAAACGTGCTTTTCAGCCCGAAATAAACGCGTTTTTTCAGACAACTGAATCTACTTGTAACAGCAAGGCTCAGAAGTGCCCACACACTCAACCCTTAACCCCAGTGTGCAGAAAGGGTCAAAACGTGTTTTTCAGCAGAAATAAACATGTTTCTGCAAGTTTGGTCAACCCCATGTAAGTTATGGGGCAGTAACATCACACTTTTCAAAACGTGTTTTTCAGCCCGAAATAAACGCGTTTTTTCAGACAACTGAATCTCCTTGTAACAGCAAGGCTCAAAAGAGCCCACACACTCAGCCCTTAACCCCAGTGTGCAGAAATTGTCAAAACGTGTTTTTCAGCAGAAATAAACATTTTTCTGCAAGTTTGGTCAACCCCATGTAAGTTATGGGGCAGTAACATCACACTTTTCAAAACGTGTTTTTCAGCCCGAAATAAACGCGTTTTTTCAGGCAACTGAATCAACTTGTAACAGCAAGGCTCAGAAGTGCCCACACACTCAACCCTTATCCCCAGTGTACAGAAAGTGTCAAAACGTGTTTTTCAGCAGAAATAAACATGTTTCTGCAAGTTCGGTCAACCCCATGTAAGTTATGGGGCAGTAACATCACACTTTTCAAAACGTGTTTTTCAGCCCGAAATAAACGCGTTTTTTCAGGCAACTGAATCTCCTTGTAACAGCAAGGCTCAGAAGAGCCCACACACTCAGCCCTTAACCCCAGTGTACAGAAAGTGTCAAAACGTGTTTTTCAGCAGAAATAAACATGTTTCTGCAAGTTTGGTCAACCCCATGTAAGTTATGGGGCAGTAACATCACACTTTTCAAAACGTGTTTTTCAGCCCGAAATAAACTCGTTTTTTCATACAGCTGAATCTACTTGTAACAGCAAGGCTCAGAAGAGCCAACACACTCAGCCCTTAACCCCAGTGTGCAGAAAGGGTCAAAACGTGTTTTTCAGCAGAAATAAACATGTTTCTGCAAGTTTGGTCAACCCCATGTAAGTTATGGGGCAGTAACATCACACTTTTCAAAACGTGTTTTTCAGCCCGAAATAAACGCGTTTTTTCAGACAACTGAATCTACTTGTAACAGCAAGGCTCAGAAGTGCCCACACACTCAGCCCTTAACCCCAGTGTACAGAAAGTGTCAAAACGTGTTTTTCAGCAGAAATAAACATGTTTCTGCAAGTTTGGTCAACCCCATGTAAGTTATGGGGCAGTAACATCACACTTTTCAAAACGTGTTTTTCAGCCCGAAATAAATGCGTTTTTTCAGACAACTGAATCTACTTGTAACACCACTGCTCAGAAGTGCCCACACACTCAACCCTTAACCCCAGTGTGCAGAAAGGGTCAAAACGTGTTTTTCAGCAGAAATAAACATGTTTCTGCAAGTTTGGTCAACCCCATGTAAGTTATGGGGCAGTAACATCACACTTTTCAAAACGTGTTTTTCAGCCCAAAATAAACGCGTTTTTTCAGGCAACTGAATCTACTTGTAACAGCAAGGCTCAGAAGTGCCCACACACTCAACCCTTAACCCCAGTGTACAGAAAGTGTCAAAACGTGTTTTTCAGCAGAAATAAACATGTTTCTGCAAGTTTGGTCAACCCCATGTAAGTTATGGGGCAGTAACATCACACTTTTCAAAACGTGTTTTTCAGCCCGAAATAAACACGTTTTTTCAGACAGCTGAATATACTTGTAACAGCAAGGCTCAGAAGTGCCAACACACTCAGCCCTTAACCCCAGTGTGCAGAAAGGGTCAAAACGTGTTTTTCAGCAGAAATAAACATGTTTCTGCAAGTTTGGTCAGCCCCATGTAAGTTATGGGGCAGTAACATCACACTTTTCAAAACGTGTTTTTCAGCCCGAAATAAACGCGTTTTTTCAGACAACTGAATCTCCTTGTAACAGCAAGGCTCAGAAGAGCCCACACACTCAGCCCTTAACCCCAGTGTACAGAAAGTGTCAAAACGTGTTTTTCAGCAGAAATAAACATGTTTCTGCAAGTTTGGTCAACCCCATGTAAGTTATGGGGCAGTAACATCACACTTTTCAAAACGTGTTTTTCAGCCCGAAATAAACGCGTTTTTTCAGGCAACTGAATCTCCTTGTAACAGCAAGGCTCAGTAGAGCCCACACACTCAGCCCTTAACCCCAGTGTACAGAAAGTGTCAAAACGTGTTTTTCAGCAGAAATAAACATGTTTCTGCAAGTTTGGTCAACCCCATGTAAGTTATGGGGCAGAAACATCACACTTTTCAAAACGTGTTTTTCAGCACGAAATAAACTCGTTTTTTCAGACAGCTGAATCTACTTGTAACAGCAAGGCTCAGAAGAGCCAACACACTCAGCCCTTAACCCCAGTTTGCAGAAAGGGTCAAAACGTGTTTTTCAGCAGAAATAAACATGTTTCTGCAAGTTTGGTCAACCCCATGTAAGTTATGGGGCAGTAACATCACACTTTTCAAAACGTGTTTTTCAGCCCGAAATAAACGCGTTTTTTCAGACAACTGAATCTCCTTGTAACAGCAAGGCTCAGAAGAGCCCACACACTCAGCCCTTAACCCCAGTGTACAGAAAGTGTCAAAACGTGTTTTTCAGCAGAAATAAACATGTTTCTGCAAGTTTGGTCAACCCCATGTAAGTTATGGGGCAGTAACATCACAGTTTTCAAAACGTGTTTTTCAGCCCGAAATAAACAGGTTTTTTCAGACAGCTGAATCTACTTGTAACAGCAAGGCTCAGAAGTGCCAACACACTCAGCCCTTAACCCCAGTGTGCAGAAAGGGTCAAAACGTGTTTTTCAGCAGAAATAAACATGTTTCTGCAAGTTTGGTCAACCCCATGTAAGTTATGGGGCAGTAACATCACACTTTTCAAAACGTGCTTTTCAGCCCGAAATAAACGCGTTTTTTCAGACAACTGAATCTACTTGTAACAGCAAGGCTCAGAAGTGCCCACACACTCAACCCTTAACCCCAGTGTGCAGAAAGGGTCAAAACGTGTTTTTCAGCAGAAATAAACATGTTTCTGCAAGTTTGGTCAACCCCATGTAAGTTATGGGGCAGTAACATCACACTTTTCAAAACGTGTTTTTCAGCCCGAAATAAACGCGTTTTTTCAGACAACTGAATCTCCTTGTAACAGCAAGGCTCAAAAGAGCCCACACACTCAGCCCTTAACCCCAGTGTGCAGAAATTGTCAAAACGTGTTTTTCAGCAGAAATAAACATTTTTCTGCAAGTTTGGTCAACCCCATGTAAGTTATGGGGCAGTAACATCACACTTTTCAAAACGTGTTTTTCAGCCCGAAATAAACGCGTTTTTTCAGGCAACTGAATCTACTTGTAACAGCAAGGCTCAGAAGTGCCCACACACTCAACCCTTATCCCCAGTGTACAGAAAGTGTCAAAACGTGTTTTTCAGCAGAAATAAACATGTTTCTGCAAGTTCGGTCAACCCCATGTAAGTTATGGGGCAGTAACATCACACTTTTCAAAACGTGTTTTTCAGCCCGAAATAAACGCGTTTTTTCAGGCAACTGAATCTCCTTGTAACAGCAAGGCTCAGAAGAGCCCACACACTCAGCCCTTAACCCCAGTGTACAGAAAGTGTCAAAACGTGTTTTTCAGCAGAAATAAACATGTTTCTGCAAGTTTGGTCAACCCCATGTAAGTTATGGGGCAGTAACATCACACTTTTCAAAACGTGTTTTTCAGCCCGAAATAAACTCGTTTTTTCATACAGCTGAATCTACTTGTAACAGCAAGGCTCAGAAGAGCCAACACACTCAGCCCTTAACCCCAGTGTGCAGAAAGGGTCAAAACGTGTTTTTCAGCAGAAATAAACATGTTTCTGCAAGTTTGGTCAACCCCATGTAAGTTATGGGGCAGTAACATCACACTTTTCAAAACGTGTTTTTCAGCCCGAAATAAACGCGTTTTTTCAGACAACTGAATCTACTTGTAACAGCAAGGCTCAGAAGTGCCCACACACTCAGCCCTTAACCCCAGTGTACAGAAAGTGTCAAAACGTGTTTTTCAGCAGAAATAAACGTTTCTGCAAGTTTGGTCAACCCCATGTAAGTTATGGGGCAGTAACATCACACTTTTCAAAACGTGTTTTTCAGCCCGAAATAAACGCGTTTTTTCAGACAACTGAATCTCCTTGTAACAGCAAGGCTCAAAAGAGCCCACACACTCAGCCCTTAACCCCAGTGTGCAGAAATTGTCAAAACGTGTTTTTCAGCAGAAATAAACATTTTTCTGCAAGTTTGGTCAACCCCATGTAAGTTATGGGGCAGTAACATCACACTTTTCAAAACGTGTTTTTCAGCCCGAAATAAACGCGTTTTTTCAGGCAACTGAATCTACTTGTAACAGCAAGGCTCAGAAGTGCCCACACACTCAACCCTTATCCCCAGTGTACAGAAAGTGTCAAAACGTGTTTTTCAGCAGAAATAAACATGTTTCTGCAAGTTCGGTCAACCCCATGTAAGTTATGGGGCAGTAACATCACACTTTTCAAAACGTGTTTTTCAGCCCGAAATAAACGCGTTTTTTCAGGCAACTGAATCTCCTTGTAACAGCAAGGCTCAGAAGAGCCCACACACTCAGCCCTTAACCCCAGTGTACAGAAAGTGTCAAAACGTGTTTTTCAGCAGAAATAAACATGTTTCTGCAAGTTTGGTCAACCCCATGTAAGTTATGGGGCAGTAACATCACACTTTTCAAAACGTGTTTTTCAGCCCGAAATAAACTCGTTTTTTCATACAGCTGAATCTACTTGTAACAGCAAGGCTCAGAAGAGCCAACACACTCAGCCCTTAACCCCAGTGTGCAGAAAGGGTCAAAACGTGTTTTTCAGCAGAAATAAACATGTTTCTGCAAGTTTGGTCAACCCCATGTAAGTTATGGGGCAGTAACATCACACTTTTCAAAACGTGTTTTTCAGCCCGAAATAAACGCGTTTTTTCAGACAACTGAATCTACTTGTAACAGCAAGGCTCAGAAGTGCCCACACACTCAGCCCTTAACCCCAGTGTACAGAAAGTGTCAAAACGTGTTTTTCAGCAGAAATAAACATGTTTCTGCAAGTTTGGTCAACCCCATGTAAGTTATGGGGCAGTAACATCACACTTTTCAAAACGTGTTTTTCAGCCCGAAATAAATGCGTTTTTTCAGACAACTGAATCTACTTGTAACACCACTGCTCAGAAGTGCCCACACACTCAACCCTTAACCCCAGTGTGCAGAAAGGGTCAAAACGTGTTTTTCAGCAGAAATAAACATGTTTCTGCAAGTTTGGTCAACCCCATGTAAGTTATGGGGCAGTAACATCACACTTTTCAAAACGTGTTTTTCAGCCCGAAATAAACGCGTTTTTTCAGGCAACTGAATCTACTTGTAACAGCAAGGCTCAGAAGTGCCCACACACTCAACCCTTAACCCCAGTGTACAGAAAGTGTCAAAACGTGTTTTTCAGCAGAAATAAACATGTTTCTGCAAGTTTGGTCAACCCCATGTAAGTTATGGGGCAGTAACATCACACTTTTCAAAACGTGTTTTTCAGCCCGAAATAAACACGTTTTTTCAGACAGCTGAATATACTTGTAACAGCAAGGCTCAGAAGTGCCAACACACTCAGCCCTTAACCCCAGTGTGCAGAAAGGGTCAAAACGTGTTTTTCAGCAGAAATAAACATGTTTCTGCAAGTTTGGTCAACCCCATGTAAGTTATGGGGCAGTAACATCACACTTTTCAAAACGTGTTTTTCAGCCCGAAATAAACGCGTTTTTTCAGACAACTGAATCTCCTTGTAACAGCAAGGCTCAGAAGAGCCCACACACTCAGCCCTTAACCCCAGTGTACAGAAAGTGTCAAAACGTGTTTTTCAGCAGAAATAAACATGTTTCTGCAAGTTTGGTCAACCCCATGTAAGTTATGGGGCAGTAACATCACACTTTTCAAAACGTGTTTTTCAGCCCGAAATAAACGCGTTTTTTCAGGCAACTGAATCTCCTTGTAACAGCAAGGCTCAGTAGAGCCCACACACTCAGCCCTTAACCCCAGTGTACAGAAAGTGTTAAAACGTGTTTTTCAGCAGAAATAAACATGTTTCTGCAAGTTTGGTCAACCCCATGTAAGTTATGGGGCAGAAACATCACACTTTTCAAAACGTGTTTTTCAGCACGAAATAAACTCGTTTTTTCAGACAGCTGAATCTACTTGTAACAGCAAGGCTCAGAAGAGCCAACACACTCAGCCCTTAACCCCAGTGTGCAGAAAGGGTCAAAACGTGTTTTTCAGCAGAAATAAACATGTTTCTGCAAGTTTGGTCAACCCCATGTAAGTTATGGGGCAGTAACATCACACTTTTCAAAACGTGTTTTTCAGCCCGAAATAAACGCGTTTTTTCAGACAACTGAATCTACTTGTAACAGCAAGGCTCAGAAGTGCCCACACACTCAGCCCTTAACCCCAGTGTACAGAAAGTGTCAAAACGTGTTTTTCAGCAGAAATAAACATGTTTCTGCAAGTTTGGTCAACCCCATGTAAGTTATGGGGCAGTAACATCACACTTTTCAAAACGTGTTTTTCAGCCCGAAATAAACGCGTTTTTTCAGACAGCTGAATATACTTGTAACAGCAAGGCTCAGAAGTGCCAACACACTCAGCCCTTAACCCCAGTTTGCAGAAAGGGTCAAAACGTGTTTTTCAGCAGAAATAAACATGTTTCTGCAAGTTTGGTCAACCCCATGTAAGTTATGGGGCAGTAACATCACACTTTTCAAAACGTGTTTTTCAGCCCGAAATAAACGCGTTTTTTCAGACAACTGAATCTCCTTGTAACAGCAAGGCTCAGAAGAGCCCACACACTCAGCCCTTAACCCCAGTGTACAGAAAGTGTCAAAACGTGTTTTTCAGCAGAAATAAACATGTTTCTGCAAGTTTGGTCAACCCCATGTAAGTTATGGGGCAGTAACATCACACTTTTCAAAACGTGTTTTTCAGCCCGAAATAAACGCGTTTTTTCAGGCAACTGAATCTCCTTGTAACAGCAAGGCTCAGAAGAGCCCACACACTCAGCCCTTAACCCCAGTGTACAGAAAATGTCAAAACGTGTTTTTCAGCAGAAATAAACATGTTTCTGCAAGTTTGGTCAACCCCATGTAAGTTATGGGGCAGTAACATCACACTTTTCAAAACGTGTTTTTCAGCCCGAAATAAACGCGTTTTTTCAGGCAACTGAATCTCCTTGTAACAGCAAGGCTCAAAAGAGCCCACACACTCAGCCCTTAACCCCAGTGTGCAGAAATTGTCAAAACGTGTTTTTCAGCAGAAATAAACATGTTTTTGCAAGTTTGGTCAACCCCATGTAAGTTATGGGGCAGTAACATCACACTTTTCAAAACGTGTTTTTCAGCCCGAAATAAACACGTTTTTTCAGACAGCTGAATCTACTTGTAACAGCAAGGCTCAGAAGAGCCAACACACTCAGCCCTTAACCCCAGTGTGCAGAAAGGGTCAAAACATGTTTTTCAGCAGAAATAAACATTTTTCTGCAAGTTTGGTCAACCCCATGTAAGTTATGGGGCAGTAACATCACACTTTTCAAAACATGATTTTCAGCCCGAAATAAACGCGTTTTTTCAGGCAACTGAATCTACTTGTAACAGCAAGGCTCAGAAGTGCCCACACACTCAACCCTTAACCCCAGTGTACAGAAAGTGTCAAAACGTGTTTTTCAGCAGAAATAAACATGTTTCTGCAAGTTCGGTCAACCCCATGTAAGTTATGGGGCAGTAACATCACACTTTTCAAAACGTGTTTTTCAGCCCGAAATAAACGCGTTTTTTCAGGCAACTGAATCTCCTTGTAACAGCAAGGCTCAGAAGAGCCCACACACTCAGCCCTTAACCCCAGTGTGCAGAAAGGGTCAAAACGTGTTTTTCAGCAGAAATAAACATGTTTCTGCAAGTTTGGTCAACCCCATGTAAGTTATGGGGCAGTAACATCACACTTTTCAAAACGTGTTTTTCAGCCCGAAATAAACGCGTTTTTTCAGACAACTGAATCTCCTTGTAACAGCAAGGCTCAGAAGAGCCCACACACTCAGCCCTTAACCCCAGTGTACAGAAAGTGTCAAAACGTGTTTTTCAGCAGAAATAAACATGTTTCTGCAAGTTTGGTCAACCCCATGTAAGTTATGGGGCAGTAACATCACACTTTTCAAAACGTGTTTTTCAGCCCGAAATAAACACGTTTTTTCAGACAGCTGAATATACTTGTAACAGCAAGGCTCAGAAGTGCCAACACACTCAGCCCTTAACCCCAGTGTGCAGAAAGGGTCAAAACGTGTTTTTCAGCAGAAATAAACATGTTTCTGCAAGTTTGGTCAACCCCATGTAAGTTATGGGGCAGTAACATCACACTTTTCAAAACGTGTTTTTCAGCCCGAAATAAACGCGTTTTTTCAGACAACTGAATCTCCTTGTAACAGCAAGGCTCAGAAGAGCCCACACACTCAGCCCTTAACCCCAGTGTACAGAAAGTGTCAAAACGTGTTTTTCAGCAGAAATAAACATGTTTCTGCAAGTTTGGTCAACCCCATGTAAGTTATGGGGCAGTAACATCACACTTTTCAAAACGTGTTTTTCAGCCCGAAATAAACGCGTTTTTTCAGGCAACTGAATCTCCTTGTAACAGCAAGGCTCAGTAGAGCCCACACACTCAGCCCTTAACCCCAGTGTACAGAAAGTGTCAAAACGTGTTTTTCAGCAGAAATAAACATGTTTCTGCAAGTTTGGTCAACCCCATGTAAGTTATGGGGCAGAAACATCACACTTTTCAAAACGTGTTTTTCAGCACGAAATAAACTCGTTTTTTCAGACAGCTGAATCTACTTGTAACAGCAAGGCTCAGAAGAGCCAACACACTCAGCCCTTAACCCCAGTGTGCAGAAAGGGTCAAAACGTGTTTTTCAGCAGAAATAAACATGTTTCTGCAAGTTTGGTCAACCCCATGTAAGTTATGGGGCAGTAACATCACACTTTTCAAAACGTGTTTTTCAGCCCGAAATAAACGCGTTTTTTCAGACAACTGAATCTACTTGTAACAGCAAGGCTCAGAAGTGCCCACACACTCAGCCCTTAACCCCAGTGTACAGAAAGTGTCAAAACGTGTTTTTCAGCAGAAATAAACATGTTTCTGCAAGTTTGGTCAACCCCATGTAAGTTATGGGGCAGTAACATCACACTTTTCAAAACGTGTTTTTCAGCCCGAAATAAACGCGTTTTTTCAGACAGCTGAATATACTTGTAACAGCAAGGCTCAGAAGTGCCAACACACTCAGCCCTTAACCCCAGTTTGCAGAAAGGGTCAAAACGTGTTTTTCAGCAGAAATAAACATGTTTCTGCAAGTTTGGTCAACCCCATGTAAGTTATGGGGCAGTAACATCACACTTTTCAAAACGTGTTTTTCAGCCCGAAATAAACGCGTTTTTTCAGACAACTGAATCTCCTTGTAACAGCAAGGCTCAGAAGAGCCCACACACTCAGCCCTTAACCCCAGTGTACAGAAAGTGTCAAAACGTGTTTTTCAGCAGAAATAAACATGTTTCTGCAAGTTTGGTCAACCCCATGTAAGTTATGGGGCAGTAACATCACACTTTTCAAAACGTGTTTTTCAGCCCGAAATAAACGCGTTTTTTCAGGCAACTGAATCTCCTTGTAACAGCAAGGCTCAGAAGAGCCCACACACTCAGCCCTTAACCCCAGTGTACAGAAAGTGTCAAAACGTGTTTTTCAGCAGAAATAAACATGTTTCTGCAAGTTTGGTCAACCCCATGTAAGTTATGGGGCAGTAACATCACACTTTTCAAAACGTGTTTTTCAGCCCGAAATAAACGCGTTTTTTCAGACAACTGAATCTACTTGTAACACCACTGCTCAGAAGTGCCCACACACTCAACCCTTAACCCCAGTGTGCAGAAAGGGTCAAAACGTGTTTTTCAGCAGAAATAAACATGTTTCTGCAAGTTTGGTCAACCCCATGTAAGTTATGGGGCAGTAACATCACACTTTTCAAAACGTGTTTTTCAGCCCGAAATAAACGCGTTTTTTCAGGCAACTGAATCTCCTTGTAACAGCAAGGCTCAAAAGAGCCCACACACTCAGCCCTTAACCCCAGTGTGCAGAAATTGTCAAAACGTGTTTTTCAGCAGAAATAAACATGTTTTTGCAAGTTTGGTCAACCCCATGTAAGTTATGGGGCAGTAACATCACACTTTTCAAAACGTGTTTTTCAGCCCGAAATAAACACGTTTTTTCAGACAGCTGAATCTACTTGTAACAGCAAGGCTCAGAAGAGCCAACACACTCAGCCCTTAACCCCAGTGTGCAGAAAGGGTCAAAACATGTTTTTCAGCAGAAATAAACATTTTTCTGCAAGTTTGGTCAACCCCATGTAAGTTATGGGGCAGTAACATCACACTTTTCAAAACATGATTTTCAGCCCGAAATAAACGCGTTTTTTCAGGCAACTGAATCTACTTGTAACAGCAAGGCTCAGAAGTGCCCACACACTCAACCCTTAACCCCAGTGTACAGAAAGTGTCAAAACGTGTTTTTCAGCAGAAATAAACATGTTTCTGCAAGTTCGGTCAACCCCATGTAAGTTATGGGGCAGTAACATCACACTTTTCAAAACGTGTTTTTCAGCCCGAAATAAACGCGTTTTTTCAGGCAACTGAATCTCCTTGTAACAGCAAGGCTCAGAAGAGCCCACACACTCAGCCCTTAACCCCAGTGTGCAGAAAGGGTCAAAACGTGTTTTTCAGCAGAAATAAACATGTTTCTGCAAGTTTGGTCAACCCCATGTAAGTTATGGGGCAGTAACATCACACTTTTCAAAACGTGTTTTTCAGCCCGAAATAAACGCGTTTTTTCAGACAACTGAATCTCCTTGTAACAGCAAGGCTCAGAAGAGCCCACACACTCAGCCCTTAACCCCAGTGTACAGAAAGTGTCAAAACGTGTTTTTCAGCAGAAATAAACATGTTTCTGCAAGTTTGGTCAACCCCATGTAAGTTATGGGGCAGTAACATCACACTTTTCAAAACGTGTTTTTCAGCCCGAAATAAACACGTTTTTTCAGACAGCTGAATATACTTGTAACAGCAAGGCTCAGAAGTGCCAACACACTCAGCCCTTAACCCCAGTGTGCAGAAAGGGTCAAAACGTGTTTTTCAGCAGAAATAAACATGTTTCTGCAAGTTTGGTCAACCCCATGTAAGTTATGGGGCAGTAACATCACACTTTTCAAAACGTGTTTTTCAGCCCGAAATAAACGCGTTTTTTCAGACAACTGAATCTCCTTGTAACAGCAAGGCTCAGAAGAGCCCACACACTCAGCCCTTAACCCCAGTGTACAGAAAGTGTCAAAACGTGTTTTTCAGCAGAAATAAACATGTTTCTGCAAGTTTGGTCAACCCCATGTAAGTTATGGGGCAGTAACATCACACTTTTCAAAACGTGTTTTTCAGCCCGAAATAAACGCGTTTTTTCAGGCAACTGAATCTCCTTGTAACAGCAAGGCTCAGTAGAGCCCACACACTCAGCCCTTAACCCCAGTGTACAGAAAGTGTCAAAACGTGTTTTTCAGCAGAAATAAACATGTTTCTGCAAGTTTGGTCAACCCCATGTAAGTTATGGGGCAGAAACATCACACTTTTCAAAACGTGTTTTTCAGCACGAAATAAACTCGTTTTTTCAGACAGCTGAATCTACTTGTAACAGCAAGGCTCAGAAGAGCCAACACACTCAGCCCTTAACCCCAGTGTGCAGAAAGGGTCAAAACGTGTTTTTCAGCAGAAATAAACATGTTTCTGCAAGTTTGGTCAACCCCATGTAAGTTATGGGGCAGTAACATCACACTTTTCAAAACGTGTTTTTCAGCCCGAAATAAACGCGTTTTTTCAGACAACTGAATCTACTTGTAACAGCAAGGCTCAGAAGTGCCCACACACTCAGCCCTTAACCCCAGTGTACAGAAAGTGTCAAAACGTGTTTTTCAGCAGAAATAAACATGTTTCTGCAAGTTTGGTCAACCCCATGTAAGTTATGGGGCAGTAACATCACACTTTTCAAAACGTGTTTTTCAGCCCGAAATAAACGCGTTTTTTCAGACAGCTGAATATACTTGTAACAGCAAGGCTCAGAAGTGCCAACACACTCAGCCCTTAACCCCAGTTTGCAGAAAGGGTCAAAACGTGTTTTTCAGCAGAAATAAACATGTTTCTGCAAGTTTGGTCAACCCCATGTAAGTTATGGGGCAGTAACATCACACTTTTCAAAACGTGTTTTTCAGCCCGAAATAAACGCGTTTTTTCAGACAACTGAATCTCCTTGTAACAGCAAGGCTCAGAAGAGCCCACACACTCAGCCCTTAACCCCAGTGTACAGAAAGTGTCAAAACGTGTTTTTCAGCAGAAATAAACATGTTTCTGCAAGTTTGGTCAACCCCATGTAAGTTATGGGGCAGTAACATCACACTTTTCAAAACGTGTTTTTCAGCCCGAAATAAACGCGTTTTTTCAGGCAACTGAATCTCCTTGTAACAGCAAGGCTCAGTAGAGCCCACACACTCAGCCCTTAACCCCAGTGTACAGAAAGTGTTAAAACGTGTTTTTCAGCAGAAATAAACATGTTTCTGCAAGTTTGGTCAACCCCATGTAAGTTATGGGGCAGAAACATCACACTTTTCAAAACGTGTTTTTCAGCACGAAATAAACTCGTTTTTTCAGACAGCTGAATCTACTTGTAACAGCAAGGCTCAGAAGAGCCAACACACTCAGCCCTTAACCCCAGTGTGCAGAAAGGGTCAAAACGTGTTTTTCAGCAGAAATAAACATGTTTCTGCAAGTTTGGTCAACCCCATGTAAGTTATGGGGCAGTAACATCACACTTTTCAAAACGTGTTTTTCAGCCCGAAATAAACGCGTTTTTTCAGACAACTGAATCTACTTGTAACAGCAAGGCTCAGAAGTGCCCACACACTCAGCCCTTAACCCCAGTGTACAGAAAGTGTCAAAACGTGTTTTTCAGCAGAAATAAACATGTTTCTGCAAGTTTGGTCAACCCCATGTAAGTTATGGGGCAGTAACATCACACTTTTCAAAACGTGTTTTTCAGCCCGAAATAAACGCGTTTTTTCAGACAGCTGAATATACTTGTAACAGCAAGGCTCAGAAGTGCCAACACACTCAGCCCTTAACCCCAGTTTGCAGAAAGGGTCAAAACGTGTTTTTCAGCAGAAATAAACATGTTTCTGCAAGTTTGGTCAACCCCATGTAAGTTATGGGGCAGTAACATCACACTTTTCAAAACGTGTTTTTCAGCCCGAAATAAACGCGTTTTTTCAGACAACTGAATCTCCTTGTAACAGCAAGGCTCAGAAGAGCCCACACACTCAGCCCTTAACCCCAGTGTACAGAAAGTGTCAAAACGTGTTTTTCAGCAGAAATAAACATGTTTCTGCAAGTTTGGTCAACCCCATGTAAGTTATGGGGCAGTAACATCACACTTTTCAAAACGTGTTTTTCAGCCCGAAATAAACGCGTTTTTTCAGGCAACTGAATCTCCTTGTAACAGCAAGGCTCAGAAGAGCCCACACACTCAGCCCTTAACCCCAGTGTACAGAAAATGTCAAAACGTGTTTTTCAGCAGAAATAAACATGTTTCTGCAAGTTTGGTCAACCCCATGTAAGTTATGGGGCAGTAACATCACACTTTTCAAAACGTGTTTTTCAGCCCGAAATAAACGCGTTTTTTCAGGCAACTGAATCTCCTTGTAACAGCAAGGCTCAAAAGAGCCCACACACTCAGCCCTTAACCCCAGTGTGCAGAAATTGTCAAAACGTGTTTTTCAGCAGAAATAAACATGTTTTTGCAAGTTTGGTCAACCCCATGTAAGTTATGGGGCAGTAACATCACACTTTTCAAAACGTGTTTTTCAGCCCGAAATAAACACGTTTTTTCAGACAGCTGAATCTACTTGTAACAGCAAGGCTCAGAAGAGCCAACACACTCAGCCCTTAACCCCAGTGTGCAGAAAGGGTCAAAACATGTTTTTCAGCAGAAATAAACATTTTTCTGCAAGTTTGGTCAACCCCATGTAAGTTATGGGGCAGTAACATCACACTTTTCAAAACATGATTTTCAGCCCGAAATAAACGCGTTTTTTCAGGCAACTGAATCTACTTGTAACAGCAAGGCTCAGAAGTGCCCACACACTCAACCCTTAACCCCAGTGTACAGAAAGTGTCAAAACGTGTTTTTCAGCAGAAATAAACATGTTTCTGCAAGTTCGGTCAACCCCATGTAAGTTATGGGGCAGTAACATCACACTTTTCAAAACGTGTTTTTCAGCCCGAAATAAACGCGTTTTTTCAGGCAACTGAATCTCCTTGTAACAGCAAGGCTCAGAAGAGCCCACACACTCAGCCCTTAACCCCAGTGTGCAGAAAGGGTCAAAACGTGTTTTTCAGCAGAAATAAACATGTTTCTGCAAGTTTGGTCAACCCCATGTAAGTTATGGGGCAGTAACATCACACTTTTCAAAACGTGTTTTTCAGCCCGAAATAAACGCGTTTTTTCAGACAACTGAATCTCCTTGTAACAGCAAGGCTCAGAAGAGCCCACACACTCAGCCCTTAACCCCAGTGTACAGAAAGTGTCAAAACGTGTTTTTCAGCAGAAATAAACATGTTTCTGCAAGTTTGGTCAACCCCATGTAAGTTATGGGGCAGTAACATCACACTTTTCAAAACGTGTTTTTCAGCCCGAAATAAACACGTTTTTTCAGACAGCTGAATATACTTGTAACAGCAAGGCTCAGAAGTGCCAACACACTCAGCCCTTAACCCCAGTGTGCAGAAAGGGTCAAAACGTGTTTTTCAGCAGAAATAAACATGTTTCTGCAAGTTTGGTCAACCCCATGTAAGTTATGGGGCAGTAACATCACACTTTTCAAAACGTGTTTTTCAGCCCGAAATAAACGCGTTTTTTCAGACAACTGAATCTCCTTGTAACAGCAAGGCTCAGAAGAGCCCACACACTCAGCCCTTAACCCCAGTGTACAGAAAGTGTCAAAACGTGTTTTTCAGCAGAAATAAACATGTTTCTGCAAGTTTGGTCAACCCCATGTAAGTTATGGGGCAGTAACATCACACTTTTCAAAACGTGTTTTTCAGCCCGAAATAAACGCGTTTTTTCAGGCAACTGAATCTCCTTGTAACAGCAAGGCTCAGTAGAGCCCACACACTCAGCCCTTAACCCCAGTGTACAGAAAGTGTCAAAACGTGTTTTTCAGCAGAAATAAACATGTTTCTGCAAGTTTGGTCAACCCCATGTAAGTTATGGGGCAGAAACATCACACTTTTCAAAACGTGTTTTTCAGCACGAAATAAACTCGTTTTTTCAGACAGCTGAATCTACTTGTAACAGCAAGGCTCAGAAGAGCCAACACACTCAGCCCTTAACCCCAGTGTGCAGAAAGGGTCAAAACGTGTTTTTCAGCAGAAATAAACATGTTTCTGCAAGTTTGGTCAACCCCATGTAAGTTATGGGGCAGTAACATCACACTTTTCAAAACGTGTTTTTCAGCCCGAAATAAACGCGTTTTTTCAGACAACTGAATCTACTTGTAACAGCAAGGCTCAGAAGTGCCCACACACTCAGCCCTTAACCCCAGTGTACAGAAAGTGTCAAAACGTGTTTTTCAGCAGAAATAAACATGTTTCTGCAAGTTTGGTCAACCCCATGTAAGTTATGGGGCAGTAACATCACACTTTTCAAAACGTGTTTTTCAGCCCGAAATAAACGCGTTTTTTCAGACAGCTGAATATACTTGTAACAGCAAGGCTCAGAAGTGCCAACACACTCAGCCCTTAACCCCAGTTTGCAGAAAGGGTCAAAACGTGTTTTTCAGCAGAAATAAACATGTTTCTGCAAGTTTGGTCAACCCCATGTAAGTTATGGGGCAGTAACATCACACTTTTCAAAACGTGTTTTTCAGCCCGAAATAAACGCGTTTTTTCAGACAACTGAATCTCCTTGTAACAGCAAGGCTCAGAAGAGCCCACACACTCAGCCCTTAACCCCAGTGTACAGAAAGTGTCAAAACGTGTTTTTCAGCAGAAATAAACATGTTTCTGCAAGTTTGGTCAACCCCATGTAAGTTATGGGGCAGTAACATCACACTTTTCAAAACGTGTTTTTCAGCCCGAAATAAACGCGTTTTTTCAGGCAACTGAATCTCCTTGTAACAGCAAGGCTCAGAAGAGCCCACACACTCAGCCCTTAACCCCAGTGTACAGAAAGTGTCAAAACGTGTTTTTCAGCAGAAATAAACATGTTTCTGCAAGTTTGGTCAACCCCATGTAAGTTATGGGGCAGTAACATCACACTTTTCAAAACGTGTTTTTCAGCCCGAAATAAACGCGTTTTTTCAGACAACTGAATCTACTTGTAACACCACTGCTCAGAAGTGCCCACACACTCAACCCTTAACCCCAGTGTGCAGAAAGGGTCAAAACGTGTTTTTCAGCAGAAATAAACATGTTTCTGCAAGTTTGGTCAACCCCATGTAAGTTATGGGGCAGTAACATCACACTTTTCAAAACGTGTTTTTCAGCCCGAAATAAACGCGTTTTTTCAGGCAACTGAATCTCCTTGTAACAGCAAGGCTCAAAAGAGCCCACACACTCAGCCCTTAACCCCAGTGTGCAGAAATTGTCAAAACGTGTTTTTCAGCAGAAATAAACATGTTTTTGCAAGTTTGGTCAACCCCATGTAAGTTATGGGGCAGTAACATCACACTTTTCAAAACGTGTTTTTCAGCCCGAAATAAACACGTTTTTTCAGACAGCTGAATCTACTTGTAACAGCAAGGCTCAGAAGAGCCAACACACTCAGCCCTTAACCCCAGTGTGCAGAAAGGGTCAAAACATGTTTTTCAGCAGAAATAAACATTTTTCTGCAAGTTTGGTCAACCCCATGTAAGTTATGGGGCAGTAACATCACACTTTTCAAAACATGATTTTCAGCCCGAAATAAACGCGTTTTTTCAGGCAACTGAATCTACTTGTAACAGCAAGGCTCAGAAGTGCCCACACACTCAACCCTTAACCCCAGTGTACAGAAAGTGTCAAAACGTGTTTTTCAGCAGAAATAAACATGTTTCTGCAAGTTCGGTCAACCCCATGTAAGTTATGGGGCAGTAACATCACACTTTTCAAAACGTGTTTTTCAGCCCGAAATAAACGCGTTTTTTCAGGCAACTGAATCTCCTTGTAACAGCAAGGCTCAGAAGAGCCCACACACTCAGCCCTTAACCCCAGTGTGCAGAAAGGGTCAAAACGTGTTTTTCAGCAGAAATAAACATGTTTCTGCAAGTTTGGTCAACCCCATGTAAGTTATGGGGCAGTAACATCACACTTTTCAAAACGTGTTTTTCAGCCCGAAATAAACGCGTTTTTTCAGACAACTGAATCTCCTTGTAACAGCAAGGCTCAGAAGAGCCCACACACTCAGCCCTTAACCCCAGTGTACAGAAAGTGTCAAAACGTGTTTTTCAGCAGAAATAAACATGTTTCTGCAAGTTTGGTCAACCCCATGTAAGTTATGGGGCAGTAACATCACACTTTTCAAAACGTGTTTTTCAGCCCGAAATAAACACGTTTTTTCAGACAGCTGAATATACTTGTAACAGCAAGGCTCAGAAGTGCCAACACACTCAGCCCTTAACCCCAGTGTGCAGAAAGGGTCAAAACGTGTTTTTCAGCAGAAATAAACATGTTTCTGCAAGTTTGGTCAACCCCATGTAAGTTATGGGGCAGTAACATCACACTTTTCAAAACGTGTTTTTCAGCCCGAAATAAACGCGTTTTTTCAGACAACTGAATCTCCTTGTAACAGCAAGGCTCAGAAGAGCCCACGCACTCAGCCCTTAACCCCAGTGTACAGAAAGTGTCAAAACGTGTTTTTCAGCAGAAATAAACATGTTTCTGCAAGTTTGGTCAACCCCATGTAAGTTATGGGGCAGTAACATCACACTTTTCAAAACGTGTTTTTCAGCCCGAAATAAACGCGTTTTTTCAGACAACTGAATCTCCTTGTAACAGCAAGGCTCAGAAGAGCCCACACACTCAGCCCTTAACCCCAGTGTACAGAAAGTGTCAAAACGTGTTTTTCAGCAGAAATAAACATGTTTCTGCAAGTTTGGTCAACCCCATGTAAGTTATGGGGCAGTAACATCACACTTTTTCAAAACGTGTTTTTCAGCCCGAAATAAACGCGTTTTTTCAGGCAACTGAATCTCCTTGTAACAACAAGGCTCAGAAGAGCCCACACACTCAGCCCTTAACCCCAGTGTACAGAAAGTGTCAAAACGTGTTTTTCAGCAGAAATAAACATGTTTCTGCAAGTTTGGTCAACCCCATGTAAGTTATTGGGCAGTAACATCACACTTTTCAAAACGTGTTTTTCAGCCCGAAATAAACTCGTTTTCTCAGACAGCTGAATCTACTTGTAACAGCAAGGCTCAGAAGAGCCAACACACTCAGCCCTTAACCCCAGTGTGCAGAAAGGGTCAAAACGTGTTTTTCAGCAGAAATAAACATGTTTCTGCAAGTTTGGTCAACCCCATGTAAGTTATGGGGCAGTAACATCACACTTTTCAAAACGTGTTTTTCAGCCCGAAATAAACGCGTTTTTTCAGACAACTGAATCTACTTGTAACAGCAAGGCTCAGAAGTGCCCACACACTCAGCCCTTAACCCCAGTGTACAGAAAGTGTCAAAACGTGTTTTTCAGCAGAAATAAACATGTTTCTGCAAGTTTGGTCAACCCCATGTAAGTTATGGGGCAGTAACATCACACTTTTCAAAACGTGTTTTTCAGCCCGAAATAAACGCGTTTTTTCAGACAACTGAATCTACTTGTAACACCACTGCTCAGAAGTGCCCACACACTCAACCCTTAACCCCAGTGTGCAGAAAGGGTCAAAACGTGTTTTTCAGCAGAAATAAACATGTTTCTGCAAGTTTGGTCAACCCCATTTAAGTTATGGGGCAGTAACATCACACTTTTCAAAACGTGTTTTTCAGCCCGAATTAAACGCGTTTTTTCAGGCAACTGAATTTACTTGTAACAGCAAGGCTCAGAAGTGCCCACACACTCAACCCTTAACCCCAGTGTACAGAAAGTGTCAAAACGTGTTTTTCAGCAGAAATAAACATGTTTCTGCAAGTTTGGTCAACCCCATGTAAGTTATGGGGCAGTAACATCACACTTTTCAAAACGTGTTTTTCAGCCCGAAATAAACGCGTTTTTTCAGGCAACTGAATCTCCTTGTAACAGCAAGGCTCAGAAGAGCCCACACACTCAGCCCTTAACCCCAGTGTACAGAAAGTGTCAAAACGTGTTTTTCAGCAGAAATAAACATGTTTCTGCAAGTTTGGTCAACCCCATGTAAGTTATGGGGCAGTAACATCACACTTTTCAAAACGTGTTTTTCAGCCCGAAATAAACTCGTTTTTTCAGACAGCTGAATATACTTGTAACAGCAAGGCTCAGAAGTGCCAACACACTCAGCCCTTAACCCCAGTGTGCAGAAAGGGTCAAAACGTGTTTTTCAGCAGAAATAAACATGTTTCTGCAAGTTTGGTCAACCCCATGTAAGTTATGGGGCAGTAACATCACACTTTTCAAAACGTGTTTTTCAGCCCGAATTAAACGCGTTTTTTCAGGCAACTGAATTTACTTGTAACAGCAAGGCTCAGAAGTGCCCACACACTCAACCCTTAACCCCAGTGTACAGAAAGTGTCAAAACGTGTTTTTCAGCAGAAATAAACATGTTTCTGCAAGTTTGGTCAACCCCATGTAAGTTATGGGGCAGTAACATCACACTTTTCAAAACGTGTTTTTCAGCCCAAAATAAACGCGTTTTTTCAGGCAACTGAATCTCCTTGTAACAGCAAGGCTCAGAAGAGCCCACACACTCAGCCCTTAACCCCAGTGTACAGAAAGTGTCAAAACGTGTTTTTCAGCAGAAATAAACATGTTTCTGCAAGTTTGGTCAACCCCATGTAAGTTATGGGGCAGTAACATCACACTTTTCAAAACGTGTTTTTCAGCCCGAAATAAACTCGTTTTTTCAGACAGCAGAATCTACTTGTAACAGCAAGGCTCAGAAGAGCCAACACACTCAGCCCTTAACCCCAGTGTGCAGAAAGGGTCAAAACGTGTTTTTCAGCAGAAATAAACATGTTTCTGCAAGTTTGGTCAACCCCATGTAAGTTATGGGGCAGTAACATCACACTATTCAAAACGTGTTTTTCAGCCCGAAATAAACGCTGTTTTTCAGACAACTGAATCTCCTTGTAACAGCAAGGCTCAGAAGAGCCCACACACTCAGCCCTTAACCCCAGTGTACAGAAAGTGTCAAAACGTGTTTTTCAGCAGAAATAAACATGTTTCTGCAAGTTTGGTCAACCCCATGTAAGTTATGGGGCAGTAACATCACACTTTTCAAAACGTGTTTTTCAGCCCGAAATAAACGCGTTTTTTCAGACAACTGAATCTACTTGTAACACCACTGCTCAGAAGTGCCCACACACTCAACCCTTAACCCCAGTGTGCAGAAAGGGTCAAAACGTGTTTTTCAGCAGAAATAAACATGTTTCTGCAAGTTTGGTCAACCCCATGTAAGTTATGGGGCAGTAACATCACAGTTTTCAAAACGTGTTTTTCAGCCCGAAATAAACAGGTTTTTTCAGACAGCTGAATCTACTTGTAACAGCAAGGCTCAGAAGTGCCAACACACTCAGCCCTTAACCCCAGTGTGCAGAAAGGGTCAAAACGTGTTTTTCAGCAGAAATAAACATGTTTCTGCAAGTTTGGTCAACCCCATGTAAGTTATGGGGCAGTAACATCACACTTTTCAAAACGTGCTTTTCAGCCCGAAATAAACGCGTTTTTTCAGACAACTGAATCTCCTTGTAACAGCAAGGCTCAGAAGTGCCCACACACTCAACCCTTAACCCCAGTGTGCAGAAAGGGTCAAAACGTGTTTTTCAGCAGAAATAAACATGTTTCTGCAAGTTTGGTCAACCCCATGTAAGTTATGGGGCAGTAACATCACACTTTTCAAAACGTGTTTTTCAGCCCGAAATAAACGCGTTTTTTCAGACAACTGAATCTCCTTGTAACAGCAAGGCTCAAAAGAGCCCACACACTCAGCCCTTAACCCCAGTGTGCAGAAATTGTCAAAACGTGTTTTTCAGCAGAAATAAACATTTTTCTGCAAGTTTGGTCAACCCCATGTAAGTTATGGGGCAGTAACATCACACTTTTCAAAACATGATTTTCAGCCCGAAATAAACGCGTTTTTTCAGGCAACTGAATCTACTTGTAACAGCAAGGCTCAGAAGTGCCCACACACTCAACCCTTAACCCCAGTGTACAGAAAGTGTCAAAACGTGTTTTTCAGCAGAAATAAACATGTTTCTGCAAGTTCGGTCAACCCCATGTAAGTTATGGGGCAGTAACATCACACTTTTCAAAACGTGTTTTTCAGCCCGAAATAAACGCGTTTTTTCAGGCAACTGAATCTCCTTGTAACAGCAAGGCTCAGAAGAGCCCACACACTCAGCCCTTAACCCCAGTGTGCAGAAAGGGTCAAAACGTGTTTTTCAGCAGAAATAAACATGTTTCTGCAAGTTTGGTCAACCCCATGTAAGTTATGGGGCAGTAACATCACACTTTTCAAAACGTGTTTTTCAGCCCGAAATAAACGCGTTTTTTCAGACAACTGAATCTCCTTGTAACAGCAAGGCTCAGAAGAGCCCACACACTCAGCCCTTAACCCCAGTGTACAGAAAGTGTCAAAACGTGTTTTTCAGCAGAAATAAACATGTTTCTGCAAGTTTGGTCAACCCCATGTAAGTTATGGGGCAGTAACATCACACTTTTCAAAACGTGTTTTTCAGCCCGAAATAAACGCGTTTTTTCAGGCAACTGAATCTCCTTGTAACAGCAAGGCTCAGAAGAGCCCACGCACTCAGCCCTTAACCCCAGTGTACAGAAAGTGTCAAAACGTGTTTTTCAGCAGAAATAAACATGTTTCTGCAAGTTTGGTCAACCCCATGTAAGTTATGGGGCAGTAACATCACACTTTTCAAAACGTGTTTTTCAGCCCGAAATAAACGCGTTTTTTCAGACAACTGAATCTACTTGTAACAGCAAGGCTCAGAAGTGCCCACACACTCAACCCTTAACCCCAGTGTGCAGAAAGGGTCAAAACGTGTTTTTCAGCAGAAATAAACATGTTTCTGCAAGTTTGGTCAACCCCATGTAAGTTATGGGGCAGTAACATCACACTTTTCAAAACGTGTTTTTCAGCCCGAAATAAACGCGTTTTTTCAGACAACTGAATCTACTTGTAACACCACTGCTCAGAAGTGCCCACACACTCAACCCTTAACCCCAGTGTGCAGAAAGGGTCAAAACGTGTTTTTCAGCAGAAATAAACATGTTTCTGCAAGTTTGGTCAACCCCATGTAAGTTATGGGGCAGTAACATCACAGTTTTCAAAACGTGTTTTTCAGCCCGAAATAAACAGGTTTTTTCAGACAGCTGAATCTACTTGTAACAGCAAGGCTCAGAAGTGCCAACACACTCAGCCCTTAACCCCAGTGTGCAGAAAGGGTCAAAACGTGTTTTTCAGCAGAAATAAACATGTTTCTGCAAGTTTGGTCAACCCCATGTAAGTTATGGGGCAGTAACATCACACTTTTCAAAACGTGCTTTTCAGCCCGAAATAAACGCGTTTTTCAGACAACTGAATCTACTTGTAACAGCAAGGCTCAGAAGTGCCCACACACTCAACCCTTAACCCCAGTGTGCAGAAAGGGTCAAAACGTGTTTTTCAGCAGAAATAAACATGTTTCTGCAAGTTTGGTCAACCCCATGTAAGTTATGGGGCAGTAACATCACACTTTTCAAAACGTGTTTTTCAGCCCGAAATAAACGCGTTTTTTCAGACAACTGAATCTCCTTGTAACAGCAAGGCTCAAAAGAGCCCACACACTCAGCCCTTAACCCCAGTGTGCAGAAATTGTCAAAACGTGTTTTTCAGCAGAAATAAACATTTTTCTGCAAGTTTGGTCAACCCCATGTAAGTTATGGGGCAGTAACATCACACTTTTCAAAACGTGTTTTTCAGCCCGAAATAAACGCGTTTTTTCAGGCAACTGAATCTACTTGTAACAGCAAGGCTCAGAAGTGCCCACACACTCAACCCTTATCCCCAGTGTACAGAAAGTGTCAAAACGTGTTTTTCAGCAGAAATAAACATGTTTCTGCAAGTTCGGTCAACCCCATGTAAGTTATGGGGCAGTAACATCACACTTTTCAAAACGTGTTTTTCAGCCCGAAATAAACGCGTTTTTTCAGGCAACTGAATCTCCTTGTAACAGCAAGGCTCAGAAGAGCCCACACACTCAGCCCTTAACCCCAGTGTACAGAAAGTGTCAAAACGTGTTTTTCAGCAGAAATAAACATGTTTCTGCAAGTTTGGTCAACCCCATGTAAGTTATGGGGCAGTAACATCACACTTTTCAAAACGTGTTTTTCAGCCCGAAATAAACTCGTTTTTTCATACAGCTGAATCTACTTGTAACAGCAAGGCTCAGAAGAGCCAACACACTCAGCCCTTAACCCCAGTGTGCAGAAAGGGTCAAAACGTGTTTTTCAGCAGAAATAAACATGTTTCTGCAAGTTTGGTCAACCCCATGTAAGTTATGGGGCAGTAACATCACACTTTTCAAAACGTGTTTTTCAGCCCGAAATAAACGCGTTTTTTCAGACAACTGAATCTACTTGTAACAGCAAGGCTCAGAAGTGCCCACACACTCAACCCTTAACCCCAGTGTACAGAAAGTGTCAAAACGTGTTTTTCAGCAGAAATAAACATGTTTCTGCAAGTTTGGTCAACCCCATGTAAGTTATGGGGCAGTAACATCACACTTTTCAAAACGTGTTTTTCAGCCCGAAATAAACTCGTTTTTTCAGACAGCTGAATATACTTGTAACAGCAAGGCTCAGAAGTGCCAACACACTCAGCCCTTAACCCCAGTGTGCAGAAAGGGTCAAAACGTGTTTTTCAGCAGAAATAAACATGTTTCTGCAAGTTTGGTCAACCCCATGTAAGTTATGGGGCAGTAACATCACACTTTTCAAAACGTGCTTTTCAGCCCGAAATAAACGCGTTTTTTCAGACAACTGAATCTACTTGTAACAGCAAGGCTCAGAAGTGCCCACACACTCAACCCTTAACCCCAGTGTGCAGAAAGGGTCAAAACGTGTTTTTCAGCAGAAATAAACATGTTTCTGCAAGTTTGGTCAACCCCATGTAAGTTATGGGGCAGTAACATCACACTTTTCAAAACGTGTTTTTCAGCCCGAAATAAACGCGTTTTTTCAGACAACTGAATCTCCTTGTAACAGCAAGGCTCAAAAGAGCCCACACACTCAGCCCTTAACCCCAGTGTGCAGAAATTGTCAAAACGTGTTTTTCAGCAGAAATAAACATTTTTCTGCAAGTTTGGTCAACCCCATGTAAGTTATGGGGCAGTAACATCACACTTTTCAAAACGTGTTTTTCAGCCCGAAATAAACGCGTTTTTTCAGGCAACTGAATCTACTTGTAACAGCAAGGCTCAGAAGTGCCCACACACTCAACCCTTATCCCCAGTGTACAGAAAGTGTCAAAACGTGTTTTTCAGCAGAAATAAACATGTTTCTGCAAGTTCGGTCAACCCCATGTAAGTTATGGGGCAGTAACATCACACTTTTCAAAACGTGTTTTTCAGCCCGAAATAAACGCGTTTTTTCAGGCAACTGAATCTCCTTGTAACAGCAAGGCTCAGAAGAGCCCACACACTCAGCCCTTAACCCCAGTGTACAGAAAGTGTCAAAACGTGTTTTTCAGCAGAAATAAACATGTTTCTGCAAGTTTGGTCAACCCCATGTAAGTTATGGGGCAGTAACATCACACTTTTCAAAACGTGTTTTTCAGCCCGAAATAAACTCGTTTTTTCATACAGCTGAATCTACTTGTAACAGCAAGGCTCAGAAGAGCCAACACACTCAGCCCTTAACCCCAGTGTGCAGAAAGGGTCAAAACGTGTTTTTCAGCAGAAATAAACATGTTTCTGCAAGTTTGGTCAACCCCATGTAAGTTATGGGGCAGTAACATCACACTTTTCAAAACGTGTTTTTCAGCCCGAAATAAACGCGTTTTTTCAGACAACTGAATCTACTTGTAACAGCAAGGCTCAGAAGTGCCCACACACTCAGCCCTTAACCCCAGTGTACAGAAAGTGTCAAAACGTGTTTTTCAGCAGAAATAAACATGTTTCTGCAAGTTTGGTCAACCCCATGTAAGTTATGGGGCAGTAACATCACACTTTTCAAAACGTGTTTTTCAGCCCGAAATAAATGCGTTTTTTCAGACAACTGAATCTACTTGTAACACCACTGCTCAGAAGTGCCCACACACTCAACCCTTAACCCCAGTGTGCAGAAAGGGTCAAAACGTGTTTTTCAGCAGAAATAAACATGTTTCTGCAAGTTTGGTCAACCCCATGTAAGTTATGGGGCAGTAACATCACACTTTTCAAAACGTGTTTTTCAGCCCGAAATAAACGCGTTTTTTCAGGCAACTGAATCTACTTGTAACAGCAAGGCTCAGAAGTGCCCACACACTCAACCCTTAACCCCAGTGTACAGAAAGTGTCAAAACGTGTTTTTCAGCAGAAATAAACATGTTTCTGCAAGTTTGGTCAACCCCATGTAAGTTATGGGGCAGTAACATCACACTTTTCAAAACGTGTTTTTCAGCCCGAAATAAACACGTTTTTTCAGACAGCTGAATATACTTGTAACAGCAAGGCTCAGAAGTGCCAACACACTCAGCCCTTAACCCCAGTGTGCAGAAAGGGTCAAAACGTGTTTTTCAGCAGAAATAAACATGTTTCTGCAAGTTTGGTCAGCCCCATGTAAGTTATGGGGCAGTAACATCACACTTTTCAAAACGTGTTTTTCAGCCCGAAATAAACGCGTTTTTTCAGACAACTGAATCTCCTTGTAACAGCAAGGCTCAGAAGAGCCCACACACTCAGCCCTTAACCCCAGTGTACAGAAAGTGTCAAAACGTGTTTTTCAGCAGAAATAAACATGTTTCTGCAAGTTTGGTCAACCCCATGTAAGTTATGGGGCAGTAACATCACACTTTTCAAAACGTGTTTTTCAGCCCGAAATAAACGCGTTTTTTCAGGCAACTGAATCTCCTTGTAACAGCAAGGCTCAGTAGAGCCCACACACTCAGCCCTTAACCCCAGTGTACAGAAAGTGTCAAAACGTGTTTTTCAGCAGAAATAAACATGTTTCTGCAAGTTTGGTCAACCCCATGTAAGTTATGGGGCAGAAACATCACACTTTTCAAAACGTGTTTTTCAGCACGAAATAAACTCGTTTTTTCAGACAGCTGAATCTACTTGTAACAGCAAGGCTCAGAAGAGCCAACACACTCAGCCCTTAACCCCAGTGTGCAGAAAGGGTCAAAACGTGTTTTTCAGCAGAAATAAACATGTTTCTGCAAGTTTGGTCAACCCCATGTAAGTTATGGGGCAGTAACATCACACTTTTCAAAACGTGTTTTTCAGCCCGAAATAAACGCGTTTTTTCAGACAACTGAATCTACTTGTAACAGCAAGGCTCAGAAGTGCCCACACACTCAGCCCTTAACCCCAGTGTACAGAAAGTGTCAAAACGTGTTTTTCAGCAGAAATAAACATGTTTCTGCAAGTTTGGTCAACCCCATGTAAGTTATGCGGCAGTAACATCACACTTTTCAAAACGTGTTTTTCAGCCCGAAATAAACGCGTTTTTTCAGACAGCTGAATATACTTGTAACAGCAAGGCTCAGAAGTGCCAACACACTCAGCCCTTAACCCCAGTTTGCAGAAAGGGTCAAAACGTGTTTTTCAGCAGAAATAAACATGTTTCTGCAAGTTTGGTCAACCCCATGTAAGTTATGGGGCAGTAACATCACACTTTTCAAAACGTGTTTTTCAGCCCGAAATAAACGCGTTTTTTCAGACAACTGAATCTCCTTGTAACAGCAAGGCTCAGAAGAGCCCACACACTCAGCCCTTAACCCCAGTGTGCAGAAAGGGTCAAAACGTGTTTTTCAGCAGAAATAAACATGTTTCTGCAAGTTTGGTCAACCCCATTTAAGTTATGGGGCAGTAACATCACACTTTTCAAAACGTGTTTTTCAGCCCGAATTAAACGCGTTTTTTCAGGCAACTGAATTTACTTGTAACAGCAAGGCTCAGAAGTGCCCACACACTCAACCCTTAACCCCAGTGTACAGAAAGTGTCAAAACGTGTTTTTCAGCAGAAATAAACATGTTTCTGCAAGTTTGGTCAACCCCATGTAAGTTATGGGGCAGTAACATCACACTTTTCAAAACGTGTTTTTCAGCCCGAAATAAACGCGTTTTTTCAGGCAACTGAATCTCCTTGTAACAGCAAGGCTCAGAAGAGCCCACACACTCAGCCCTTAACCCCAGTGTACAGAAAGTGTCAAAACGTGTTTTTCAGCAGAAATAAACATGTTTCTGCAAGTTTGGTCAACCCCATGTAAGTTATGGGGCAGTAACATCACACTTTTCAAAACGTGTTTTTCAGCCCGAAATAAACTCGTTTTTTCAGACAGCTGAATATACTTGTAACAGCAAGGCTCAGAAGTGCCAACACACTCAGCCCTTAACCCCAGTGTGCAGAAAGGGTCAAAACGTGTTTTTCAGCAGAAATAAACATGTTTCTGCAAGTTTGGTCAACCCCATGTAAGTTATGGGGCAGTAACATCACACTTTTCAAAACGTGTTTTTCAGCCCGAATTAAACGCGTTTTTTCAGGCAACTGAATTTACTTGTAACAGCAAGGCTCAGAAGTGCCCACACACTCAACCCTTAACCCCAGTGTACAGAAAGTGTCAAAACGTGTTTTTCAGCAGAAATAAACATGTTTCTGCAAGTTTGGTCAACCCCATGTAAGTTATGGGGCAGTAACATCACACTTTTCAAAACGTGTTTTTCAGCCCAAAATAAACGCGTTTTTTCAGGCAACTGAATCTCCTTGTAACAGCAAGGCTCAGAAGAGCCCACACACTCAGCCCTTAACCCCAGTGTACAGAAAGTGTCAAAACGTGTTTTTCAGCAGAAATAAACATGTTTCTGCAAGTTTGGTCAACCCCATGTAAGTTATGGGGCAGTAACATCACACTTTTCAAAACGTGTTTTTCAGCCCGAAATAAACTCGTTTTTTCAGACAGCAGAATCTACTTGTAACAGCAAGGCTCAGAAGAGCCAACACACTCAGCCCTTAACCCCAGTGTGCAGAAAGGGTCAAAACGTGTTTTTCAGCAGAAATAAACATGTTTCTGCAAGTTTGGTCAACCCCATGTAAGTTATGGGGCAGTAACATCACACTATTCAAAACGTGTTTTTCAGCCCGAAATAAACGCTGTTTTTCAGACAACTGAATCTCCTTGTAACAGCAAGGCTCAGAAGAGCCCACACACTCAGCCCTTAACCCCAGTGTACAGAAAGTGTCAAAACGTGTTTTTCAGCAGAAATAAACATGTTTCTGCAAGTTTGGTCAACCCCATGTAAGTTATGGGGCAGTAACATCACACTTTTCAAAACGTGTTTTTCAGCCCGAAATAAACGCGTTTTTTCAGACAACTGAATCTACTTGTAACACCACTGCTCAGAAGTGCCCACACACTCAACCCTTAACCCCAGTGTGCAGAAAGGGTCAAAACGTGTTTTTCAGCAGAAATAAACATGTTTCTGCAAGTTTGGTCAACCCCATGTAAGTTATGGGGCAGTAACATCACACTTTTCAAAACGTGTTTTTCAGCCCGAAATAAACAGGTTTTTTCAGACAGCTGAATCTACTTGTAACAGCAAGGCTCAGAAGTGCCAACACACTCAGCCCTTAACCCCAGTGTGCAGAAAGGGTCAAAACGTGTTTTTCAGCAGAAATAAACATGTTTCTGCAAGTTTGGTCAACCCCATGTAAGTTATGGGGCAGTAACATCACACTTTTCAAAACGTGCTTTTCAGCCCGAAATAAACGCGTTTTTTCAGACAACTGAATCTCCTTGTAACAGCAAGGCTCAGAAGTGCCCACACACTCAACCCTTAACCCCAGTGTGCAGAAAGGGTCAAAACGTGTTTTTCAGCAGAAATAAACATGTTTCTGCAAGTTTGGTCAACCCCATGTAAGTTATGGGGCAGTAACATCACACTTTTCAAAACGTGTTTTTCAGCCCGAAATAAACGCGTTTTTTCAGACAACTGAATCTCCTTGTAACAGCAAGGCTCAAAAGAGCCCACACACTCAGCCCTTAACCCCAGTGTGCAGAAATTGTCAAAACGTGTTTTTCAGCAGAAATAAACATTTTTCTGCAAGTTTGGTCAACCCCATGTAAGTTATGGGGCAGTAACATCACACTTTTCAAAACATGATTTTCAGCCCGAAATAAACGCGTTTTTTCAGGCAACTGAATCTACTTGTAACAGCAAGGCTCAGAAGTGCCCACACACTCAACCCTTAACCCCAGTGTACAGAAAGTGTCAAAACGTGTTTTTCAGCAGAAATAAACATGTTTCTGCAAGTTTGGTCAACCCCATGTAAGTTATGGGGCAGTAACATCACACTTTTCAAAACGTGTTTTTCAGCCCGAAATAAACTCGTTTTTTCAGACAGCTGAATATACTTGTAACAGCAAGGCTCAGAAGTGCCAACACACTCAGCCCTTAACCCCAGTGTGCAGAAAGGGTCAAAACGTGTTTTTCAGCAGAAATAAACATGTTTCTGCAAGTTTGGTCAACCCCATGTAAGTTATGGGGCAGTAACATCACACTTTTCAAAACGTGTTTTTCAGCCCGAATTAAACGCGTTTTTTCAGGCAACTGAATTTACTTGTAACAGCAAGGCTCAGAAGTGCCCACACACTCAACCCTTAACCCCAGTGTACAGAAAGTGTCAAAACGTGTTTTTCAGCAGAAATAAACATGTTTCTGCAAGTTTGGTCAACCCCATGTAAGTTATGGGGCAGTAACATCACACTTTTCAAAACGTGTTTTTCAGCCCAAAATAAACGCGTTTTTTCAGGCAACTGAATCTCCTTGTAACAGCAAGGCTCAGAAGAGCCCACACACTCAGCCCTTAACCCCAGTGTACAGAAAGTGTCAAAACGTGTTTTTCAGCAGAAATAAACATGTTTCTGCAAGTTTGGTCAACCCCATGTAAGTTATGGGGCAGTAACATCACACTTTTCAAAACGTGTTTTTCAGCCCGAAATAAACTCGTTTTTTCAGACAGCAGAATCTACTTGTAACAGCAAGGCTCAGAAGAGCCAACACACTCAGCCCTTAACCCCAGTGTGCAGAAAGGGTCAAAACGTGTTTTTCAGCAGAAATAAACATGTTTCTGCAAGTTTGGTCAACCCCATGTAAGTTATGGGGCAGTAACATCACACTATTCAAAACGTGTTTTTCAGCCCGAAATAAACGCTGTTTTTCAGACAACTGAATCTCCTTGTAACAGCAAGGCTCAGAAGAGCCCACACACTCAGCCCTTAACCCCAGTGTACAGAAAGTGTCAAAACGTGTTTTTCAGCAGAAATAAACATGTTTCTGCAAGTTTGGTCAACCCCATGTAAGTTATGGGGCAGTAACATCACACTTTTCAAAACGTGTTTTTCAGCCCGAAATAAACGCGTTTTTTCAGACAACTGAATCTACTTGTAACACCACTGCTCAGAAGTGCCCACACACTCAACCCTTAACCCCAGTGTGCAGAAAGGGTCAAAACGTGTTTTTCAGCAGAAATAAACATGTTTCTGCAAGTTTGGTCAACCCCATGTAAGTTATGGGGCAGTAACATCACACTTTTCAAAACGTGTTTTTCAGCCCGAAATAAACAGGTTTTTTCAGACAGCTGAATCTACTTGTAACAGCAAGGCTCAGAAGTGCCAACACACTCAGCCCTTAACCCCAGTGTGCAGAAAGGGTCAAAACGTGTTTTTCAGCAGAAATAAACATGTTTCTGCAAGTTTGGTCAACCCCATGTAAGTTATGGGGCAGTAACATCACACTTTTCAAAACGTGCTTTTCAGCCCGAAATAAACGCGTTTTTTCAGACAACTGAATCTCCTTGTAACAGCAAGGCTCAGAAGTGCCCACACACTCAACCCTTAACCCCAGTGTGCAGAAAGGGTCAAAACGTGTTTTTCAGCAGAAATAAACATGTTTCTGCAAGTTTGGTCAACCCCATGTAAGTTATGGGGCAGTAACATCACACTTTTCAAAACGTGTTTTTCAGCCCGAAATAAACGCGTTTTTTCAGACAACTGAATCTCCTTGTAACAGCAAGGCTCAAAAGAGCCCACACACTCAGCCCTTAACCCCAGTGTGCAGAAATTGTCAAAACGTGTTTTTCAGCAGAAATAAACATTTTTCTGCAAGTTTGGTCAACCCCATGTAAGTTATGGGGCAGTAACATCACACTTTTCAAAACATGATTTTCAGCCCGAAATAAACGCGTTTTTTCAGGCAACTGAATCTACTTGTAACAGCAAGGCTCAGAAGTGCCCACACACTCAACCCTTAACCCCAGTGTACAGAAAGTGTCAAAACGTGTTTTTCAGCAGAAATAAACATGTTTCTGCAAGTTCGGTCAACCCCATGTAAGTTATGGGGCAGTAACATCACACTTTTCAAAACGTGTTTTTCAGCCCGAAATAAACGCGTTTTTTCAGGCAACTGAATCTCCTTGTAACAGCAAGGCTCAGAAGAGCCCACACACTCAGCCCTTAACCCCAGTGTGCAGAAAGGGTCAAAACGTGTTTTTCAGCAGAAATAAACATGTTTCTGCAAGTTTGGTCAACCCCATGTAAGTTATGGGGCAGTAACATCACACTTTTCAAAACGTGTTTTTCAGCCCGAAATAAACGCGTTTTTTCAGACAACTGAATCTCCTTGTAACAGCAAGGCTCAGAAGAGCCCACACACTCAGCCCTTAACCCCAGTGTACAGAAAGTGTCAAAACGTGTTTTTCAGCAGAAATAAACATGTTTCTGCAAGTTTGGTCAACCCCATGTAAGTTATGGGGCAGTAACATCACACTTTTCAAAACGTGTTTTTCAGCCCGAAATAAACGCGTTTTTTCAGGCAACTGAATCTCCTTGTAACAGCAAGGCTCAGAAGAGCCCACGCACTCAGCCCTTAACCCCAGTGTACAGAAAGTGTCAAAACGTGTTTTTCAGCAGAAATAAACATGTTTCTGCAAGTTTGGTCAACCCCATGTAAGTTATGGGGCAGTAACATCACACTTTTCAAAACGTGTTTTTCAGCCCGAAATAAACGCGTTTTTTCAGACAACTGAATCTACTTGTAACAGCAAGGCTCAGAAGTGCCCACACACTCAACCCTTAACCCCAGTGTGCAGAAAGGGTCAAAACGTGTTTTTCAGCAGAAATAAACATGTTTCTGCAAGTTTGGTCAACCCCATGTAAGTTATGGGGCAGTAACATCACACTTTTCAAAACGTGTTTTTCAGCCCGAAATAAACGCGTTTTTTCAGACAACTGAATCTACTTGTAACACCACTGCTCAGAAGTGCCCACACACTCAACCCTTAACCCCAGTGTGCAGAAAGGGTCAAAACGTGTTTTTCAGCAGAAATAAACATGTTTCTGCAAGTTTGGTCAACCCCATGTAAGTTATGGGGCAGTAACATCACAGTTTTCAAAACGTGTTTTTCAGCCCGAAATAAACAGGTTTTTTCAGACAGCTGAATCTACTTGTAACAGCAAGGCTCAGAAGTGCCAACACACTCAGCCCTTAACCCCAGTGTGCAGAAAGGGTCAAAACGTGTTTTTCAGCAGAAATAAACATGTTTCTGCAAGTTTGGTCAACCCCATGTAAGTTATGGGGCAGTAACATCACACTTTTCAAAACGTGCTTTTCAGCCCGAAATAAACGCGTTTTTTCAGACAACTGAATCTACTTGTAACAGCAAGGCTCAGAAGTGCCCACACACTCAACCCTTAACCCCAGTGTGCAGAAAGGGTCAAAACGTGTTTTTCAGCAGAAATAAACATGTTTCTGCAAGTTTGGTCAACCCCATGTAAGTTATGGGGCAGTAACATCACACTTTTCAAAACGTGTTTTTCAGCCCGAAATAAACGCGTTTTTTCAGACAACTGAATCTCCTTGTAACAGCAAGGCTCAAAAGAGCCCACACACTCAGCCCTTAACCCCAGTGTGCAGAAATTGTCAAAACGTGTTTTTCAGCAGAAATAAACATTTTTCTGCAAGTTTGGTCAACCCCATGTAAGTTATGGGGCAGTAACATCACACTTTTCAAAACGTGTTTTTCAGCCCGAAATAAACGCGTTTTTTCAGGCAACTGAATCTCCTTGTAACAGCAAGGCTCAGAAGAGCCCACACACTCAGCCCTTAACCCCAGTGTACAGAAAGTGTCAAAACGTGTTTTTCAGCAGAAATAAACATGTTTCTGCAAGTTTGGTCAACCCCATGTAAGTTATGGGGCAGTAACATCACACTTTTCAAAACGTGTTTTTCAGCCCGAAATAAACTCGTTTTTTCATACAGCTGAATCTACTTGTAACAGCAAGGCTCAGAAGAGCCAACACACTCAGCCCTTAACCCCAGTGTGCAGAAAGGGTCAAAACGTGTTTTTCAGCAGAAATAAACATGTTTCTGCAAGTTTGGTCAACCCCATGTAAGTTATGGGGCAGTAACATCACACTTTTCAAAACGTGTTTTTCAGCCCGAAATAAACGCGTTTTTTCAGACAACTGAATCTACTTGTAACAGCAAGGCTCAGAAGTGCCCACACACTCAGCCCTTAACCCCAGTGTACAGAAAGTGTCAAAACGTGTTTTTCAGCAGAAATAAACATGTTTCTGCAAGTTTGGTCAACCCCATGTAAGTTATGGGGCAGTAACATCACACTTTTCAAAACGTGTTTTTCAGCCCGAAATAAATGCGTTTTTTCAGACAACTGAATCTACTTGTAACACCACTGCTCAGAAGTGCCCACACACTCAACCCTTAACCCCAGTGTGCAGAAAGGGTCAAAACGTGTTTTTCAGCAGAAATAAACATGTTTCTGCAAGTTTGGTCAACCCCATGTAAGTTATGGGGCAGTAACATCACACTTTTCAAAACGTGTTTTTCAGCCCGAAATAAACGCGTTTTTTCAGGCAACTGAATCTACTTGTAACAGCAAGGCTCAGAAGTGCCCACACACTCAACCCTTAACCCCAGTGTACAGAAAGTGTCAAAACGTGTTTTTCAGCAGAAATAAACATGTTTCTGCAAGTTTGGTCAACCCCATGTAAGTTATGGGGCAGTAACATCACACTTTTCAAAACGTGTTTTTCAGCCCGAAATAAACACGTTTTTTCAGACAGCTGAATATACTTGTAACAGCAAGGCTCAGAAGTGCCAACACAC
This sequence comes from Lepisosteus oculatus, assembly GCF_040954835.1. NCBI lineage: Eukaryota > Metazoa > Chordata > Actinopteri > Semionotiformes > Lepisosteidae > Lepisosteus > Lepisosteus oculatus. The sequence continues at coordinate 61,279 of NW_027167827.1, forward strand.
TCAGCCCTTAACCCCAGTGTGCAGAAAGGGTCAAAACGTGTTTTTCAGCAGAAATAAACATGTTTCTGCAAGTTTGGTCAGCCCCATGTAAGTTATGGGGCAGTAACATCACACTTTTCAAAACGTGTTTTTCAGCCCGAAATAAACGCGTTTTTTCAGACAACTGAATCTCCTTGTAACAGCAAGGCTCAGAAGAGCCCACACACTCAGCCCTTAACCCCAGTGTACAGAAAGTGTCAAAACGTGTTTTTCAGCAGAAATAAACATGTTTCTGCAAGTTTGGTCAACCCCATGTAAGTTATGGGGCAGTAACATCACACTTTTCAAAACGTGTTTTTCAGCCCGAAATAAACGCGTTTTTTCAGGCAACTGAATCTCCTTGTAACAGCAAGGCTCAGTAGAGCCCACACACTCAGCCCTTAACCCCAGTGTACAGAAAGTGTCAAAACGTGTTTTTCAGCAGAAATAAACATGTTTCTGCAAGTTTGGTCAACCCCATGTAAGTTATGGGGCAGAAACATCACACTTTTCAAAACGTGTTTTTCAGCACGAAATAAACTCGTTTTTTCAGACAGCTGAATCTACTTGTAACAGCAAGGCTCAGAAGAGCCAACACACTCAGCCCTTAACCCCAGTGTGCAGAAAGGGTCAAAACGTGTTTTTCAGCAGAAATAAACATGTTTCTGCAAGTTTGGTCAACCCCATGTAAGTTATGGGGCAGTAACATCACACTTTTCAAAACGTGTTTTTCAGCCCGAAATAAACGCGTTTTTTCAGACAACTGAATCTACTTGTAACAGCAAGGCTCAGAAGTGCCCACACACTCAGCCCTTAACCCCAGTGTACAGAAAGTGTCAAAACGTGTTTTTCAGCAGAAATAAACATGTTTCTGCAAGTTTGGTCAACCCCATGTAAGTTATGGGGCAGTAACATCACACTTTTCAAAACGTGTTTTTCAGCCCGAAATAAACGCGTTTTTTCAGACAGCTAAATATACTTGTAACAGCAAGGCTCAGAAGTGCCAACACACTCAGCCCTTAACCCCAGTTTGCAGAAAGGGTCAAAACGTGTTTTTCAGCAGAAATAAACATGTTTCTGCAAGTTTGGTCAACCCCATGTAAGTTATGGGGCAGTAACATCACACTTTTCAAAACGTGTTTTTCAGCCCGAAATAAACGCGTTTTTTCAGACAACTGAATCTCCTTGTAACAGCAAGGCTCAGAAGAGCCCACACACTCAGCCCTTAACCCCAGTGTACAGAAAGTGTCAAAACGTGTTTTTCAGCAGAAATAAACATGTTTCTGCAAGTTTGGTCAACCCCATGTAAGTTATGGGGCAGTAACATCACAGTTTTCAAAACGTGTTTTTCAGCCCGAAATAAACAGGTTTTTTCAGACAGCTGAATCTACTTGTAACAGCAAGGCTCAGAAGTACCAACACACTCAGCCCTTAACCCCAGTGTGCAGAAAGGGTCAAAACGTGTTTTTCAGCAGAAATAAACATGTTTCTGCAAGTTTGGTCAACCCCATGTAAGTTATGGGGCAGTAACATCACACTTTTCAAAACGTGCTTTTCAGCCCGAAATAAACGCGTTTTTTCAGACAACTGAATCTACTTGTAACAGCAAGGCTCAGAAGTGCCCACACACTCAACCCTTAACCCCAGTGTGCAGAAAGGGTCAAAACGTGTTTTTCAGCAGAAATAAACATGTTTCTGCAAGTTTGGTCAACCCCATGTAAGTTATGGGGCAGTAACATCACACTTTTCAAAACGTGTTTTTCAGCCCGAAATAAACGCGTTTTTTCAGACAACTGAATCTCCTTGTAACAGCAAGGCTCAAAAGAGCCCACACACTCAGCCCTTAACCCCAGTGTGCAGAAATTGTCAAAACGTGTTTTTCAGCAGAAATAAACATTTTTCTGCAAGTTTGGTCAACCCCATGTAAGTTATGGGGCAGTAACATCACACTTTTCAAAACGTGTTTTTCAGCCCGAAATAAACGCGTTTTTTCAGGCAACTGAATCTACTTGTAACAGCAAGGCTCAGAAGTGCCCACACACTCAACCCTTAACCCCAGTGTACAGAAAGTGTCAAAACGTGTTTTTCAGCAGAAATAAACATGTTTCTGCAAGTTTGGTCAACACCATGTAAGTTATGGGGCAGTAACATCACACTTTTCAAAACGTGTTTTTCAGCCCGAAATAAACTCGTTTTTTCATACAGCTGAATCTACTTGTAACAGCAAGGCTCAGAAGAGCCAACACACTCAGCCCTTAACCCCAGTGTGCAGAAAGGGTCAAAACGTGTTTTTCAGCAGAAATAAACATGTTTCTGCAAGTTTGGTCAACCCCATGTAAGTTATGGGGCAGTAACATCACACTTTTCAAAACGTGTTTTTCAGCCCGAAATAAACGCGTTTTTTCAGACAACTGAATCTACTTGTAACAGCAAGGCTCAGAAGTGCCCACACACTCAGCCCTTAACCCCAGTGTACAGAAAGTGTCAAAACGTGTTTTTCAGCAGAAATAAACATGTTTCTGCAAGTTTGGTCAACCCCATGTAAGTTATGGGGCAGTAACATCACACTTTTCAAAACGTGTTTTTCAGCCCGAAATAAATGCGTTTTTTCAGACAACTGAATCTACTTGTAACACCACTGCTCAGAAGTGCCCACACACTCAACCCTTAACCCCAGTGTGCAGAAAGGGTCAAAACGTGTTTTTCAGCAGAAATAAACATGTTTCTGCAAGTTTGGTCAACCCCATGTAAGTTATGGGGCAGTAACATCACACTTTTCAAAACGTGTTTTTCAGCCCGAAATAAACGCGTTTTTTCAGGCAACTGAATCTACTTGTAACAGCAAGGCTCAGAAGTGCCCACACACTCAACCCTTAACCCCAGTGTACAGAAAGTGTCAAAACGTGTTTTTCAGCAGAAATAAACATGTTTCTGCAAGTTTGGTCAACCCCATGTAAGTTATGGGGCAGTAACATCACACTTTTCAAAACGTGTTTTTCAGCCCGAAATAAACACGTTTTTTCAGACAGCTGAATATACTTGTAACAGCAAGGCTCAGAAGTGCCAACACACTCAGCCCTTAACCCCAGTGTGCAGAAAGGGTCAAAACGTGTTTTTCAGCAGAAATAAACATGTTTCTGCAAGTTTGGTCAACCCCATGTAAGTTATGGGGCAGTAACATCACACTTTTCAAAACGTGTTTTTCAGCCCGAAATAAACGCGTTTTTTCAGACAACTGAATCTCCTTGTAACAGCAAGGCTCAGAAGAGCCCACACACTCAGCCCTTAACCCCAGTGTACAGAAAGTGTCAAAACGTGTTTTTCAGCAGAAATAAACATGTTTCTGCAAGTTTGGTCAACCCCATGTAAGTTATGGGGCAGTAACATCACACTTTTCAAAACGTGTTTTTCAGCCCGAAATAAACGCGTTTTTTCAGGCAACTGAATCTCCTTGTAACAGCAAGGCTCAGTAGAGCCCACACACTCAGCCCTTAACCCCAGTGTACAGAAAGTGTCAAAACGTGTTTTTCAGCAGAAATAAACATGTTTCTGCAAGTTTGGTCAACCCCATGTAAGTTATGGGGCAGAAACATCACACTTTTCAAAACGTGTTTTTCAGCACGAAATAAACTCGTTTTTTCAGACAGCTGAATCTACTTGTAACAGCAAGGCTCAGAAGAGCCAACACACTCAGCCCTTAACCCCAGTGTGCAGAAAGGGTCAAAACGTGTTTTTCAGCAGAAATAAACATGTTTCTGCAAGTTTGGTCAACCCCATGTAAGTTATGGGGCAGTAACATCACACTTTTCAAAACGTGTTTTTCAGCCCGAAATAAACGCGTTTTTTCAGACAACTGAATCTACTTGTAACAGCAAGGCTCAGAAGTGCCCACACACTCAGCCCTTAACCCCAGTGTACAGAAAGTGTCAAAACGTGTTTTTCAGCAGAAATAAACATGTTTCTGCAAGTTTGGTCAACCCCATGTAAGTTATGGGGCAGTAACATCACACTTTTCAAAACGTGTTTTTCAGCCCGAAATAAACGCGTTTTTTCAGACAGCTGAATATACTTGTAACAGCAAGGCTCAGAAGTGCCAACACACTCAGCCCTTAACCCCAGTTTGCAGAAAGGGTCAAAACGTGTTTTTCAGCAGAAATAAACATGTTTCTGCAAGTTTGGTCAACCCCATGTAAGTTATGGGGCAGTAACATCACACTTTTCAAAACGTGTTTTTCAGCCCGAAATAAACGCGTTTTTTCAGACAACTGAATCTCCTTGTAACAGCAAGGCTCAGAAGAGCCCACACACTCAGCCCTTAACCCCAGTGTACAGAAAGTGTCAAAACGTGTTTTTCAGCAGAAATAAACATGTTTCTGCAAGTTTGGTCAACCCCATGTAAGTTATGGGGCAGTAACATCACACTTTTCAAAACGTGTTTTTCAGCCCGAAATAAACGCGTTTTTTCAGGCAACTGAATCTCCTTGTAACAGCAAGGCTCAGAAGAGCCCACACACTCAGCCCTTAACCCCAGTGTACAGAAAGTGTCAAAACGTGTTTTTCAGCAGAAATAAACATGTTTCTGCAAGTTTGGTCAACCCCATGTAAGTTATGGGGCAGTAACATCACACTTTTCAAAACGTGTTTTTCAGCCCGAAATAAACGCGTTTTTTCAGACAACTGAATCTACTTGTAACACCACTGCTCAGAAGTGCCCACACACTCAACCCTTAACCCCAGTGTGCAGAAAGGGTCAAAACGTGTTTTTCAGCAGAAATAAACATGTTTCTGCAAGTTTGGTCAACCCCATGTAAGTTATGGGGCAGTAACATCACACTTTTCAAAACGTGTTTTTCAGCCCGAAATAAACGCGTTTTTTCAGACAACTGAATCTCCTTGTAACAGCAAGGCTCAGAAGAGCCCACACACTCAGCCCTTAACCCCAGTGTACAGAAAGTGTCAAAACGTGTTTTTCAGCAGAAATAAACATGTTTCTGCAAGTTTGGTCAACCCCATGTAAGTTATGGGGCAGTAACATCACACTTTTCAAAACGTGTTTTTCAGCCCGAAATAAACGCGTTTTTTCAGGCAACTGAATCTCCTTGTAACAGCAAGGCTCAGAAGAGCCCACGCACTCAGCCCTTAACCCCAGTGTACAGAAAGTGTCAAAACGTGTTTTTCAGCAGAAATAAACATGTTTCTGCAAGTTTGGTCAACCCCATGTAAGTTATGGGGCAGTAACATCACACTTTTCAAAACGTGTTTTTCAGCCCGAAATAAACGCGTTTTTTCAGACAACTGAATCTACTTGTAACAGCAAGGCTCAGAAGTGCCCACACACTCAACCCTTAACCCCAGTGTGCAGAAAGGGTCAAAACGTGTTTTTCAGCAGAAATAAACATGTTTCTGCAAGTTTGGTCAACCCCATGTAAGTTATGGGGCAGTAACATCACACTTTTCAAAACGTGTTTTTCAGCCCGAAATAAACACGTTTTTTCAGACAACTGAATCTACTTGTAACACCACTGCTCAGAAGTGCCCACACACTCAACCCTTAACCCCAGTGTGCAGAAAGGGTCAAAACGTGTTTTTCAGCAGAAATAAACATGTTTCTGCAAGTTTGGTCAACCCCATGTAAGTTATGGGGCAGTAACATCACAGTTTTCAAAACGTGTTTTTCAGCCCGAAATAAACAGGTTTTTTCAGACAGCTGAATCTACTTGTAACAGCAAGGCTCAGAAGTGCCAACACACTCAGCCCTTAACCCCAGTGTGCAGAAAGGGTCAAAACGTGTTTTTCAGCAGAAATAAACATGTTTCTGCAAGTTTGGTCAACCCCATGTAAGTTATGGGGCAGTAACATCACACTTTTCAAAACGTGCTTTTCAGCCCGAAATAAACGCGTTTTTTCAGACAACTGAATCTACTTGTAACAGCAAGGCTCAGAAGTGCCCACACACTCAACCCTTAACCCCAGTGTGCAGAAAGGGTCAAAACGTGTTTTTCAGCAGAAATAAACATGTTTCTGCAAGTTTGGTCAACCCCATGTAAGTTATGGGGCAGTAACATCACACTTTTCAAAACGTGTTTTTCAGCCCGAAATAAACGCGTTTTTTCAGACAACTGAATCTCCTTGTAACAGCAAGGCTCAAAAGAGCCCACACACTCAGCCCTTAACCCCAGTGTGCAGAAATTGTCAAAACGTGTTTTTCAGCAGAAATAAACATTTTTCTGCAAGTTTGGTCAACCCCATGTAAGTTATGGGGCAGTAACATCACACTTTTCAAAACGTGTTTTTCAGCCCGAAATAAACGCGTTTTTTCAGGCAACTGAATCTACTTGTAACAGCAAGGCTCAGAAGTGCCCACACACTCAACCCTTATCCCCAGTGTACAGAAAGTATCAAAACGTGTTTTTCAGCAGAAATAAACATGTTTCTGCAAGTTCGGTCAACCCCATGTAAGTTATGGGGCAGTAACATCACACTTTTCAAAACGTGTTTTTCAGCCCGAAATAAACGCGTTTTTTCAGGCAACTGAATCTCCTTGTAACAGCAAGGCTCAGAAGAGCCCACACACTCAGCCCTTAACCCCAGTGTACAGAAAGTGTCAAAACGTGTTTTTCAGCAGAAATAAACATGTTTCTGCAAGTTTGGTCAACCCCATGTAAGTTATGGGGCAGTAACATCACACTTTTCAAAACGTGTTTTTCAGCCCGAAATAAACTCGTTTTTTCATACAGCTGAATCTACTTGTAACAGCAAGGCTCAGAAGAGCCAACACACTCAGCCCTTAACCCCAGTGTGCAGAAAGGGTCAAAACGTGTTTTTCAGCAGAAATAAACATGTTTCTGCAAGTTTGGTCAACCCCATGTAAGTTATGGGGCAGTAACATCACACTTTTCAAAACGTGTTTTTCAGCCCGAAATAAACGCGTTTTTTCAGACAACTGAATCTACTTGTAACAGCAAGGCTCAGAAGTGCCCACACACTCAGCCCTTAACCCCAGTGTACAGAAAGTGTCAAAACGTGTTTTTCAGCAGAAATAAACATGTTTCTGCAAGTTTGGTCATCCCCATGTAAGTTATGGGGCAGTAACATCACACTTTTCAAAACGTGTTTTTCAGCCCGAAATAAACGCGTTTTTTCAGACAACTGAATCTCCTTGTAACAGCAAGGCTCAGAAGAGCCCACACACTCAGCCCTTAACCCCAGTGTACAGAAAGTGTCAAAACGTGTTTTTCAGCAGAAATAAACATGTTTCTGCAAGTTTGGTCAACCCCATGTAAGTTATGGGGCAGTAACATCACACTTTTCAAAACGTGTTTTTCAGCCCGAAATAAACGCGTTTTTTCAGGCAACTGAATCTCCTTGTAACAGCAAGGCTCAGTAGAGCCCACACACTCAGCCCTTAACCCCAGTGTACAGAAAGTGTCAAAATGTGTTTTTCAGCAGAAATAAACATGTTTCTGCAAGTTTGGTCAACCCCATGTAAGTTATGGGGCAGAAACATCACACTTTTCAAAACGTGTTTTTCAGCACGAAATAAACTCGTTTTTTCAGACAGCTGAATCTACTTGTAACAGCAAGGCTCAGAAGAGCCAACACACTCAGCCCTTAACCCCAGTGTGCAGAAAGGGTCAAAACGTGTTTTTCAGCAGAAATAAACATGTTTCTGCAAGTTTGGTCAACCCCATGTAAGTTATGGGGCAGTAACATCACACTTTTCAAAACGTGTTTTTCAGCCCGAAATAAACGCGTTTTTTCAGACAACTGAATCTCCTTGTAACAGCAAGGCTCAAAAGAGCCCACACACTCAGCCCTTAACCCCAGTGTGCAGAAATTGTCAAAACGTGTTTTTCAGCAGAAATAAACATTTTTCTGCAAGTTTGGTCAACCCCATGTAAGTTATGGGGCAGTAACATCACACTTTTCAAAACGTGTTTTTCAGCCCGAAATAAACGCGTTTTTTCAGGCAACTGAATCTACTTGTAACAGCAAGGCTCAGAAGTGCCCACACACTCAACCCTTATCCCCAGTGTACAGAAAGTGTCAAAACGTGTTTTTCAGCAGAAATAAACATGTTTCTGCAAGTTCGGTCAACCCCATGTAAGTTATGGGGCAGTAACATCACACTTTTCAAAACGTGTTTTTCAGCCCGAAATAAACGCGTTTTTTCAGGCAACTGAATCTCCTTGTAACAGCAAGGCTCAGAAGAGCCCACACACTCAGCCCTTAACCCCAGTGTACAGAAAGTGTCAAAACGTGTTTTTCAGCAGAAATAAACATGTTTCTGCAAGTTTGGTCAACCCCATGTAAGTTATGGGGCAGTAACATCACACTTTTCAAAACGTGTTTTTCAGCCCGAAATAAACTCGTTTTTTCATACAGCTGAATCTACTTGTAACAGCAAGGCTCAGAAGAGCCAACACACTCAGCCCTTAACCCCAGTGTGCAGAAAGGGTCAAAACGTGTTTTTCAGCAGAAATAAACATGTTTCTGCAAGTTTGGTCAACCCCATGTAAGTTATGGGGCAGTAACATCACACTTTTCAAAACGTGTTTTTCAGCCCGAAATAAACGCGTTTTTTCAGACAACTGAATCTACTTGTAACAGCAAGGCTCAGAAGTGCCCACACACTCAGCCCTTAACCCCAGTGTACAGAAAGTGTCAAAACGTGTTTTTCAGCAGAAATAAACATGTTTCTGCAAGTTTGGTCATCCCCATGTAAGTTATGGGGCAGTAACATCACACTTTTCAAAACGTGTTTTTCAGCCCGAAATAAATGCGTTTTTTCAGACAACTGAATCTACTTGTAACACCACTGCTCAGAAGTGCCCACACACTCAACCCTTAACCCCAGTGTGCAGAAAGGGTCAAAACGTGTTTTTCAGCAGAAATAAACATGTTTCTGCAAGTTTGGTCAACCCCATGTAAGTTATGGGGCAGTAACATCACACTTTTCAAAACGTGTTTTTCAGCCCGAAATAAACGCGTTTTTTCAGGCAACTGAATCTACTTGTAACACCACTGCTCAGAAGTGCCCACACACTCAACCCTTAACCCCAGTGTGCAGAAAGGGTCAAAACGTGTTTTTCAGCAGAAATAAACATGTTTCTGCAAGTTTGGTCAACCCCATGTAAGTTATGGGGCAGTAACATCACACTTTTCAAAACGTGTTTTTCAGCCCGAAATAAACGCGTTTTTTCAGGCAACTGAATCTACTTGTAACAGCAAGGCTCAGAAGTGCCCACACACTCAACCCTTAACCCCAGTGTGCAGAAAGGGTCAAAACGTGTTTTTCAGCAGAAATAAACATGTTTCTGCAAGTTTGGTCAACCCCATGTAAGTTATGGGGCAGTAACATCACACTTTTCAAAACGTGTTTTTCAGCCCGAAATAAACGCGTTTTTTCAGACAACTGAATCTCCTTGTAACAGCAAGGCTCAAAAGAGCCCACACACTCAGCCCTTAACCCCAGTGTGCAGAAATTGTCAAAACGTGTTTTTCAGCAGAAATAAACATTTTTCTGCAAGTTTGGTCAACCCCATGTAAGTTATGGGGCAGTAACATCACACTTTTCAAAACGTGTTTTTCAGCCCGAAATAAACGCGTTTTTTCAGGCAACTGAATCTCCTTGTAACAGCAAGGCTCAGAAGAGCCCACACACTCAGCCCTTAACCCCAGTGTACAGAAAGTGTCAAAACGTGTTTTTCAGCAGAAATAAACATGTTTCTGCAAGTTTGGTCAACCCCATGTAAGTTATGGGGCAGTAACATCACACTTTTCAAAACGTGTTTTTCAGCCCGAAATAAACTCGTTTTTTCATACAGCTGAATCTACTTGTAACAGCAAGGCTCAGAAGAGCCAACACACTCAGCCCTTAACCCCAGTGTGCAGAAAGGGTCAAAACGTGTTTTTCAGCAGAAATAAACATGTTTCTGCAAGTTTGGTCAACCCCATGTAAGTTATGGGGCAGTAACATCACACTTTTCAAAACGTGTTTTTCAGCCCGAAATAAACGCGTTTTTTCAGACAACTGAATCTACTTGTAACAGCAAGGCTCAGAAGTGCCCACACACTCAGCCCTTAACCCCAGTGTACAGAAAGTGTCAAAACGTGTTTTTCAGCAGAAATAAACATGTTTCTGCAAGTTTGGTCAACCCCATGTAAGTTATGGGGCAGTAACATCACACTTTTCAAAACGTGTTTTTCAGCCCGAAATAAATGCGTTTTTTCAGACAACTGAATCTACTTGTAACACCACTGCTCAGAAGTGCCCACACACTCAACCCTTAACCCCAGTGTGCAGAAAGGGTCAAAACGTGTTTTTCAGCAGAAATAAACATGTTTCTGCAAGTTTGGTCAACCCCATGTAAGTTATGGGGCAGTAACATCACACTTTTCAAAACGTGTTTTTCAGCCCGAAATAAACGCGTTTTTTCAGGCAACTGAATCTACTTGTAACAGCAAGGCTCAGAAGTGCCCACACACTCAACCCTTAACCCCAGTGTACAGAAAGTGTCAAAACGTGTTTTTCAGCAGAAATAAACATGTTTCTGCAAGTTTGGTCAACCCCATGTAAGTTATGGGGCAGTAACATCACACTTTTCAAAACGTGTTTTTCAGCCCGAAATAAACACGTTTTTTCAGACAGCTGAATATACTTGTAACAGCAAGGCTCAGAAGTGCCAACACACTCAGCCCTTAACCCCAGTGTGCAGAAAGGGTCAAAACGTGTTTTTCAGCAGAAATAAACATGTTTCTGCAAGTTTGGTCAGCCCCATGTAAGTTATGGGGCAGTAACATCACACTTTTCAAAACGTGTTTTTCAGCCCGAAATAAACGCGTTTTTTCAGACAACTGAATCTCCTTGTAACAGCAAGGCTCAGAAGAGCCCACACACTCAGCCCTTAACCCCAGTGTACAGAAAGTGTCAAAACGTGTTTTTCAGCAGAAATAAACATGTTTCTGCAAGTTTGGTCAACCCCATGTAAGTTATGGGGCAGTAACATCACACTTTTCAAAACGTGTTTTTCAGCCCGAAATAAACGCGTTTTTTCAGGCAACTGAATCTCCTTGTAACAGCAAGGCTCAGTAGAGCCCACACACTCAGCCCTTAACCCCAGTGTACAGAAAGTGTCAAAACGTGTTTTTCAGCAGAAATAAACATGTTTCTGCAAGTTTGGTCAACCCCATGTAAGTTATGGGGCAGTAACATCACAGTTTTCAAAACGTGTTTTTCAGCCCGAAATAAACAGGTTTTTTCAGACAGCTGAATCTACTTGTAACAGCAAGGCTCAGAAGTACCAACACACTCAGCCCTTAACCCCAGTGTGCAGAAAGGGTCAAAACGTGTTTTTCAGCAGAAATAAACATGTTTCTGCAAGTTTGGTCAACCCCATGTAAGTTATGGGGCAGTAACATCACACTTTTCAAAACGTGCTTTTCAGCCCGAAATAAACGCGTTTTTTCAGACAACTGAATCTACTTGTAACAGCAAGGCTCAGAAGTGCCCACACACTCAACCCTTAACCCCAGTGTGCAGAAAGGGTCAAAACGTGTTTTTCAGCAGAAATAAACATGTTTCTGCAAGTTTGGTCAACCCCATGTAAGTTATGGGGCAGTAACATCACACTTTTCAAAACGTGTTTTTCAGCCCGAAATAAACGCGTTTTTTCAGACAACTGAATCTCCTTGTAACAGCAAGGCTCAAAAGAGCCCACACACTCAGCCCTTAACCCCAGTGTGCAGAAATTGTCAAAACGTGTTTTTCAGCAGAAATAAACATTTTTCTGCAAGTTTGGTCAACCCCATGTAAGTTATGGGGCAGTAACATCACACTTTTCAAAACGTGTTTTTCAGCCCGAAATAAACGCGTTTTTTCAGGCAACTGAATCTACTTGTAACAGCAAGGCTCAGAAGTGCCCACACACTCAACCCTTAACCCCAGTGTACAGAAAGTGTCAAAACGTGTTTTTCAGCAGAAATAAACATGTTTCTGCAAGTTTGGTCAACACCATGTAAGTTATGGGGCAGTAACATCACACTTTTCAAAACGTGTTTTTCAGCCCGAAATAAACTCGTTTTTTCATACAGCTGAATCTACTTGTAACAGCAAGGCTCAGAAGAGCCAACACACTCAGCCCTTAACCCCAGTGTGCAGAAAGGGTCAAAACGTGTTTTTCAGCAGAAATAAACATGTTTCTGCAAGTTTGGTCAACCCCATGTAAGTTATGGGGCAGTAACATCACACTTTTCAAAACGTGTTTTTCAGCCCGAAATAAACGCGTTTTTTCAGACAACTGAATCTACTTGTAACAGCAAGGCTCAGAAGTGCCCACACACTCAGCCCTTAACCCCAGTGTACAGAAAGTGTCAAAACGTGTTTTTCAGCAGAAATAAACATGTTTCTGCAAGTTTGGTCAACCCCATGTAAGTTATGGGGCAGTAACATCACACTTTTCAAAACGTGTTTTTCAGCCCGAAATAAATGCGTTTTTTCAGACAACTGAATCTACTTGTAACACCACTGCTCAGAAGTGCCCACACACTCAACCCTTAACCCCAGTGTGCAGAAAGGGTCAAAACGTGTTTTTCAGCAGAAATAAACATGTTTCTGCAAGTTTGGTCAACCCCATGTAAGTTATGGGGCAGTAACATCACACTTTTCAAAACGTGTTTTTCAGCCCGAAATAAACGCGTTTTTTCAGGCAACTGAATCTACTTGTAACAGCAAGGCTCAGAAGTGCCCACACACTCAACCCTTAACCCCAGTGTACAGAAAGTGTCAAAACGTGTTTTTCAGCAGAAATAAACATGTTTCTGCAAGTTTGGTCAACCCCATGTAAGTTATGGGGCAGTAACATCACACTTTTCAAAACGTGTTTTTCAGCCCGAAATAAACACGTTTTTTCAGACAGCTGAATATACTTGTAACAGCAAGGCTCAGAAGTGCCAACACACTCAGCCCTTAACCCCAGTGTGCAGAAAGGGTCAAAACGTGTTTTTCAGCAGAAATAAACATGTTTCTGCAAGTTTGGTCAACCCCATGTAAGTTATGGGGCAGTAACATCACACTTTTCAAAACGTGTTTTTCAGCCCGAAATAAACGCGTTTTTTCAGACAACTGAATCTCCTTGTAACAGCAAGGCTCAGAAGAGCCCACACACTCAGCCCTTAACCCCAGTGTACAGAAAGTGTCAAAACGTGTTTTTCAGCAGAAATAAACATGTTTCTGCAAGTTTGGTCAACCCCATGTAAGTTATGGGGCAGTAACATCACACTTTTCAAAACGTGTTTTTCAGCCCGAAATAAACGCGTTTTTTCAGGCAACTGAATCTCCTTGTAACAGCAAGGCTCAGTAGAGCCCACACACTCAGCCCTTAACCCCAGTGTACAGAAAGTGTCAAAACGTGTTTTTCAGCAGAAATAAACATGTTTCTGCAAGTTTGGTCAACCCCATGTAAGTTATGGGGCAGAAACATCACACTTTTCAAAACGTGTTTTTCAGCACGAAATAAACTCGTTTTTTCAGACAGCTGAATCTACTTGTAACAGCAAGGCTCAGAAGAGCCAACACACTCAGCCCTTAACCCCAGTGTGCAGAAAGGGTCAAAACGTGTTTTTCAGCAGAAATAAACATGTTTCTGCAAGTTTGGTCAACCCCATGTAAGTTATGGGGCAGTAACATCACACTTTTCAAAACGTGTTTTTCAGCCCGAAATAAACGCGTTTTTTCAGACAACTGAATCTACTTGTAACAGCAAGGCTCAGAAGTGCCCACACACTCAGCCCTTAACCCCAGTGTACAGAAAGTGTCAAAACGTGTTTTTCAGCAGAAATAAACATGTTTCTGCAAGTTTGGTCAACCCCATGTAAGTTATGGGGCAGTAACATCACACTTTTCAAAACGTGTTTTTCAGCCCGAAATAAACGCGTTTTTTCAGACAGCTGAATATACTTGTAACAGCAAGGCTCAGAAGTGCCAACACACTCAGCCCTTAACCCCAGTTTGCAGAAAGGGTCAAAACGTGTTTTTCAGCAGAAATAAACATGTTTCTGCAAGTTTGGTCAACCCCATGTAAGTTATGGGGCAGTAACATCACACTTTTCAAAACGTGTTTTTCAGCCCGAAATAAACGCGTTTTTTCAGACAACTGAATCTCCTTGTAACAGCAAGGCTCAGAAGAGCCCACACACTCAGCCCTTAACCCCAGTGTACAGAAAGTGTCAAAACGTGTTTTTCAGCAGAAATAAACATGTTTCTGCAAGTTTGGTCAACCCCATGTAAGTTATGGGGCAGTAACATCACACTTTTCAAAACGTGTTTTTCAGCCCGAAATAAACGCGTTTTTTCAGGCAACTGAATCTCCTTGTAACAGCAAGGCTCAGAAGAGCCCACACACTCAGCCCTTAACCCCAGTGTACAGAAAGTGTCAAAACGTGTTTTTCAGCAGAAATAAACATGTTTCTGCAAGTTTGGTCAACCCCATGTAAGTTATGGGGCAGTAACATCACACTTTTCAAAACGTGTTTTTCAGCCCGAAATAAACGCGTTTTTTCAGACAACTGAATCTACTTGTAACACCACTGCTCAGAAGTGCCCACACACTCAACCCTTAACCCCAGTGTGCAGAAAGGGTCAAAACGTGTTTTTCAGCAGAAATAAACATGTTTCTGCAAGTTTGGTCAACCCCATGTAAGTTATGGGGCAGTAACATCACACTTTTCAAAACGTGTTTTTCAGCCCGAAATAAACGCGTTTTTTCAGACAACTGAATCTCCTTGTAACAGCAAGGCTCAGAAGAGCCCACACACTCAGCCCTTAACCCCAGTGTACAGAAAGTGTCAAAACGTGTTTTTCAGCAGAAATAAACATGTTTCTGCAAGTTTGGTCAACCCCATGTAAGTTATGGGGCAGTAACATCACACTTTTCAAAACGTGTTTTTCAGCCCGAAATAAACGCGTTTTTTCAGGCAACTGAATCTCCTTGTAACAGCAAGGCTCAGAAGAGCCCACGCACTCAGCCCTTAACCCCAGTGTACAGAAAGTGTCAAAACGTGTTTTTCAGCAGAAATAAACATGTTTCTGCAAGTTTGGTCAACCCCATGTAAGTTATGGGGCAGTAACATCACACTTTTCAAAACGTGTTTTTCAGCCCGAAATAAACGCGTTTTTTCAGACAACTGAATCTACTTGTAACAGCAAGGCTCAGAAGTGCCCACACACTCAACCCTTAACCCCAGTGTGCAGAAAGGGTCAAAACGTGTTTTTCAGCAGAAATAAACATGTTTCTGCAAGTTTGGTCAACCCCATGTAAGTTATGGGGCAGTAACATCACACTTTTCAAAACGTGTTTTTCAGCCCGAAATAAACACGTTTTTTCAGACAACTGAATCTACTTGTAACACCACTGCTCAGAAGTGCCCACACACTCAACCCTTAACCCCAGTGTGCAGAAAGGGTCAAAACGTGTTTTTCAGCAGAAATAAACATGTTTCTGCAAGTTTGGTCAACCCCATGTAAGTTATGGGGCAGTAACATCACAGTTTTCAAAACGTGTTTTTCAGCCCGAAATAAACAGGTTTTTTCAGACAGCTGAATCTACTTGTAACAGCAAGGCTCAGAAGTGCCAACACACTCAGCCCTTAACCCCAGTGTGCAGAAAGGGTCAAAACGTGTTTTTCAGCAGAAATAAACATGTTTCTGCAAGTTTGGTCAACCCCATGTAAGTTATGGGGCAGTAACATCACACTTTTCAAAACGTGCTTTTCAGCCCGAAATAAACGCGTTTTTTCAGACAACTGAATCTACTTGTAACAGCAAGGCTCAGAAGTGCCCACACACTCAACCCTTAACCCCAGTGTGCAGAAAGGGTCAAAACGTGTTTTTCAGCAGAAATAAACATGTTTCTGCAAGTTTGGTCAACCCCATGTAAGTTATGGGGCAGTAACATCACACTTTTCAAAACGTGTTTTTCAGCCCGAAATAAACGCGTTTTTTCAGACAACTGAATCTCCTTGTAACAGCAAGGCTCAAAAGAGCCCACACACTCAGCCCTTAACCCCAGTGTGCAGAAATTGTCAAAACGTGTTTTTCAGCAGAAATAAACATTTTTCTGCAAGTTTGGTCAACCCCATGTAAGTTATGGGGCAGTAACATCACACTTTTCAAAACGTGTTTTTCAGCCCGAAATAAACGCGTTTTTTCAGGCAACTGAATCTACTTGTAACAGCAAGGCTCAGAAGTGCCCACACACTCAACCCTTATCCCCAGTGTACAGAAAGTATCAAAACGTGTTTTTCAGCAGAAATAAACATGTTTCTGCAAGTTCGGTCAACCCCATGTAAGTTATGGGGCAGTAACATCACACTTTTCAAAACGTGTTTTTCAGCCCGAAATAAACGCGTTTTTTCAGGCAACTGAATCTCCTTGTAACAGCAAGGCTCAGAAGAGCCCACACACTCAGCCCTTAACCCCAGTGTACAGAAAGTGTCAAAACGTGTTTTTCAGCAGAAATAAACATGTTTCTGCAAGTTTGGTCAACCCCATGTAAGTTATGGGGCAGTAACATCACACTTTTCAAAACGTGTTTTTCAGCCCGAAATAAACGCGTTTTTTCAGGCAACTGAATCTCCTTGTAACAGCAAGGCTCAGTAGAGCCCACACACTCAGCCCTTAACCCCAGTG
Organism: Lepisosteus oculatus; assembly: GCF_040954835.1. Lineage (NCBI taxonomy): Eukaryota > Metazoa > Chordata > Actinopteri > Semionotiformes > Lepisosteidae > Lepisosteus > Lepisosteus oculatus. The sequence goes on from NW_027167827.1 coordinate 77,984, forward strand.
TACAGAAAGTGTCAAAATGTGTTTTTCAGCAGAAATAAACATGTTTCTGCAAGTTTGGTCAACCCCATGTAAGTTATGGGGCAGAAACATCACACTTTTCAAAACGTGTTTTTCAGCACGAAATAAACTCGTTTTTTCAGACAGCTGAATCTACTTGTAACAGCAAGGCTCAGAAGAGCCAACACACTCAGCCCTTAACCCCAGTGTGCAGAAAGGGTCAAAACGTGTTTTTCAGCAGAAATAAACATGTTTCTGCAAGTTTGGTCAACCCCATGTAAGTTATGGGGCAGTAACATCACACTTTTCAAAACGTGTTTTTCAGCCCGAAATAAACGCGTTTTTTCAGACAACTGAATCTCCTTGTAACAGCAAGGCTCAAAAGAGCCCACACACTCAGCCCTTAACCCCAGTGTGCAGAAATTGTCAAAACGTGTTTTTCAGCAGAAATAAACATTTTTCTGCAAGTTTGGTCAACCCCATGTAAGTTATGGGGCAGTAACATCACACTTTTCAAAACGTGTTTTTCAGCCCGAAATAAACGCGTTTTTTCAGGCAACTGAATCTACTTGTAACAGCAAGGCTCAGAAGTGCCCACACACTCAACCCTTATCCCCAGTGTACAGAAAGTGTCAAAACGTGTTTTTCAGCAGAAATAAACATGTTTCTGCAAGTTCGGTCAACCCCATGTAAGTTATGGGGCAGTAACATCACACTTTTCAAAACGTGTTTTTCAGCCCGAAATAAACGCGTTTTTTCAGGCAACTGAATCTCCTTGTAACAGCAAGGCTCAGAAGAGCCCACACACTCAGCCCTTAACCCCAGTGTACAGAAAGTGTCAAAACGTGTTTTTCAGCAGAAATAAACATGTTTCTGCAAGTTTGGTCAACCCCATGTAAGTTATGGGGCAGTAACATCACACTTTTCAAAACGTGTTTTTCAGCCCGAAATAAACTCGTTTTTTCATACAGCTGAATCTACTTGTAACAGCAAGGCTCAGAAGAGCCAACACACTCAGCCCTTAACCCCAGTGTGCAGAAAGGGTCAAAACGTGTTTTTCAGCAGAAATAAACATGTTTCTGCAAGTTTGGTCAACCCCATGTAAGTTATGGGGCAGTAACATCACACTTTTCAAAACGTGTTTTTCAGCCCGAAATAAACGCGTTTTTTCAGACAACTGAATCTACTTGTAACAGCAAGGCTCAGAAGTGCCCACACACTCAGCCCTTAACCCCAGTGTACAGAAAGTGTCAAAACGTGTTTTTCAGCAGAAATAAACATGTTTCTGCAAGTTTGGTCATCCCCATGTAAGTTATGGGGCAGTAACATCACACTTTTCAAAACGTGTTTTTCAGCCCGAAATAAATGCGTTTTTTCAGACAACTGAATCTACTTGTAACACCACTGCTCAGAAGTGCCCACACACTCAACCCTTAACCCCAGTGTGCAGAAAGGGTCAAAACGTGTTTTTCAGCAGAAATAAACATGTTTCTGCAAGTTTGGTCATCCCCATGTAAGTTATGGGGCAGTAACATCACACTTTTCAAAACGTGTTTTTCAGCCCGAAATAAATGCGTTTTTTCAGACAACTGAATCTACTTGTAACACCACTGCTCAGAAGTGCCCACACACTCAACCCTTAACCCCAGTGTGCAGAAAGGGTCAAAACGTGTTTTTCAGCAGAAATAAACATGTTTCTGCAAGTTTGGTCAACCCCATGTAAGTTATGGGGCAGTAACATCACACTTTTCAAAACGTGTTTTTCAGCCCGAAATAAACGCGTTTTTTCAGACAACTGAATCTACTTGTAACAGCAAGGCTCAGAAGTGCCCACACACTCAGCCCTTAACCCCAGTGTACAGAAAGTGTCAAAACGTGTTTTTCAGCAGAAATAAACATGTTTCTGCAAGTTTGGTCAACCCCATGTAAGTTATGGGGCAGTAACATCACACTTTTCAAAACGTGTTTTTCAGCCCGAAATAAACGCGTTTTTTCAGACAGCTGAATATACTTGTAACAGCAAGGCTCAGAAGTGCCAACACACTCAGCCCTTAACCCCAGTTTGCAGAAAGGGTCAAAACGTGTTTTTCAGCAGAAATAAACATGTTTCTGCAAGTTTGGTCAACCCCATGTAAGTTATGGGGCAGTAACATCACACTTTTCAAAACGTGTTTTTCAGCCCGAAATAAACGCGTTTTTTCAGACAACTGAATCTCCTTGTAACAGCAAGGCTCAGAAGAGCCCACACACTCAGCCCTTAACCCCAGTGTACAGAAAGTGTCAAAACGTGTTTTTCAGCAGAAATAAACATGTTTCTGCAAGTTTGGTCAACCCCATGTAAGTTATGGGGCAGTAACATCACAGTTTTCAAAACGTGTTTTTCAGCCCGAAATAAACAGGTTTTTTCAGACAGCTGAATCTACTTGTAACAGCAAGGCTCAGAAGTGCCAACACACTCAGCCCTTAACCCCAGTGTGCAGAAAGGGTCAAAACGTGTTTTTCAGCAGAAATAAACATGTTTCTGCAAGTTTGGTCAACCCCATGTAAGTTATGGGGCAGTAACATCACACTTTTCAAAACGTGCTTTTCAGCCCGAAATAAACGCGTTTTTTCAGACAACTGAATCTACTTGTAACAGCAAGGCTCAGAAGTGCCCACACACTCAACCCTTAACCCCAGTGTGCAGAAAGGGTCAAAACGTGTTTTTCAGCAGAAATAAACATGTTTCTGCAAGTTTGGTCAACCCCATGTAAGTTATGGGGCAGTAACATCACACTTTTCAAAACGTGTTTTTCAGCCCGAAATAAACGCGTTTTTTCAGACAACTGAATCTCCTTGTAACAGCAAGGCTCAAAAGAGCCCACACACTCAGCCCTTAACCCCAGTGTGCAGAAATTGTCAAAACGTGTTTTTCAGCAGAAATAAACATTTTTCTGCAAGTTTGGTCAACCCCATGTAAGTTATGGGGCAGTAACATCACACTTTTCAAAACGTGTTTTTCAGCCCGAAATAAACGCGTTTTTTCAGGCAACTGAATCTACTTGTAACAGCAAGGCTCAGAAGTGCCCACACACTCAACCCTTATCCCCAGTGTACAGAAAGTGTCAAAACGTGTTTTTCAGCAGAAATAAACATGTTTCTGCAAGTTCGGTCAACCCCATGTAAGTTATGGGGCAGTAACATCACACTTTTCAAAACGTGTTTTTCAGCCCGAAATAAACGCGTTTTTTCAGGCAACTGAATCTCCTTGTAACAGCAAGGCTCAGAAGAGCCCACACACTCAGCCCTTAACCCCAGTGTACAGAAAGTGTCAAAACGTGTTTTTCAGCAGAAATAAACATGTTTCTGCAAGTTTGGTCAACCCCATGTAAGTTATGGGGCAGTAACATCACACTTTTCAAAACGTGTTTTTCAGCCCGAAATAAACTCGTTTTTTCATACAGCTGAATCTACTTGTAACAGCAAGGCTCAGAAGAGCCAACACACTCAGCCCTTAACCCCAGTGTGCAGAAAGGGTCAAAACGTGTTTTTCAGCAGAAATAAACATGTTTCTGCAAGTTTGGTCAACCCCATGTAAGTTATGGGGCAGTAACATCACACTTTTCAAAACGTGTTTTTCAGCCCGAAATAAACGCGTTTTTTCAGACAACTGAATCTACTTGTAACAGCAAGGCTCAGAAGTGCCCACACACTCAGCCCTTAACCCCAGTGTACAGAAAGTGTCAAAACGTGTTTTTCAGCAGAAATAAACATGTTTCTGCAAGTTTGGTCAACCCCATGTAAGTTATGGGGCAGTAACATCACACTTTTCAAAACGTGTTTTTCAGCCCGAAATAAATGCGTTTTTTCAGGCAACTGAATCTACTTGTAACAGCAAGGCTCAGAAGTGCCCACACACTCAACCCTTATCCCCAGTGTACAGAAAGTGTCAAAACGTGTTTTTCAGCAGAAATAAACATGTTTCTGCAAGTTCGGTCAACCCCATGTAAGTTATGGGGCAGTAACATCACACTTTTCAAAACGTGTTTTTCAGCCCGAAATAAACGCGTTTTTTCAGGCAACTGAATCTCCTTGTAACAGCAAGGCTAAGAAGAGCCCACACACTCAGCCCTTAACCCCAGTGTACAGAAAGTGTCAAAACGTGTTTTTCAGCAGAAATAAACATGTTTCTGCAAGTTTGGTCAACCCCATGTAAGTTATGGGGCAGTAACAGCACACTTTTCAAAACGTGTTTTTCAGCCCGAAATAAACTCGTTTTTTCATACAGCTGAATCTACTTGTAACAGCAAGGCTCAGAAGAGCCAACACACTCAGCCCTTAACCCCAGTGTGCAGAAAGGGTCAAAACGTGTTTTTCAGCAGAAATAAACATGTTTCTGCAAGTTTGGTCAACCCCATGTAAGTTATGGGGCAGTAACATCACACTTTTCAAAACGTGTTTTTCAGCCCGAAATAAACGCGTTTTTTCAGACAACTGAATCTACTTGTAACAGCAAGGCTCAGAAGTGCCCACACACTCAGCCCTTAACCCCAGTGTACAGAAAGTGTCAAAACGTGTTTTTCAGCAGAAATAAACATGTTTCTGCAAGTTTGGTCATCCCCATGTAAGTTATGGGGCAGTAACATCACACTTTTCAAAACGTGTTTTTCAGCCCGAAATAAATGCGTTTTTTCAGACAACTGAATCTACTTGTAACACCACTGCTCAGAAGTGCCCACACACTCAACCCTTAACCCCAGTGTGCAGAAAGGGTCAAAACGTGTTTTTCAGCAGAAATAAACATGTTTCTGCAAGTTTGGTCAACCCCATGTAAGTTATGGGGCAGTAACATCACACTTTTCAAAACGTGTTTTTCAGCCCGAAATAAACGCGTTTTTTCAGGCAACTGAATCTACTTGTAACAGCAAGGCTCAGAAGTGCCCACACACTCAACCCTTAACCCCAGTGTACAGAAAGTGTCAAAACGTGTTTTTCAGCAGAAATAAACATGTTTCTGCAAGTTTGGTCAACCCCATGTAAGTTATGGGGCAGTAACATCACACTTTTCAAAACGTGTTTTTCAGCCCGAAATAAACACGTTTTTTCAGACAGCTGAATATACTTGTAACAGCAAGGCTCAGAAGTGCCAACACACTCAGCCCTTAACCCCAGTGTGCAGAAAGGGTCAAAACGTGTTTTTCAGCAGAAATAAACATGTTTCTGCAAGTTTGGTCAGCCCCATGTAAGTTATGGGGCAGTAACATCACACTTTTCAAAACGTGTTTTTCAGCCCGAAATAAACGCGTTTTTTCAGACAACTGAATCTCCTTGTAACAGCAAGGCTCAGAAGAGCCCACACACTCAGCCCTTAACCCCTGTGTACAGAAAGTGTCAAAACGTGTTTTTCAGCAGAAATAAACATGTTTCTGCAAGTTTGGTCAACCCCATGTAAGTTATGGGGCAGTAACATCACACTTTTCAAAACGTGTTTTTCAGCCCGAAATAAACGCGTTTTTTCAGGCAACTGAATCTCCTTGTAACAGCAAGGCTCAGTAGAGCCCACACACTCAGCCCTTAACCCCAGTGTACAGAAAGTGTCAAAACGTGTTTTTCAGCAGAAATAAACATGTTTCTGCAAGTTTGGTCAACCCCATGTAAGTTATGGGGCAGAAACATCACACTTTTCAAAACGTGTTTTTCAGCACGAAATAAACTCGTTTTTTCAGACAGCTGAATCTACTTGTAACAGCAAGGCTCAGAAGAGCCAACACACTCAGCCCTTAACCCCAGTGTGCAGAAAGGGTCAAAACGTGTTTTTCAGCAGAAATAAACATGTTTCTGCAAGTTTGGTCAACCCCATGTAAGTTATGGGGCAGTAACATCACACTTTTCAAAACGTGTTTTTCAGCCCGAAATAAACGCGTTTTTTCAGACAACTGAATCTACTTGTAACAGCAAGGCTCAGAAGTGCCCACACACTCAGCCCTTAACCCCAGTGTACAGAAAGTGTCAAAACGTGTTTTTCAGCAGAAATAAACATGTTTCTGCAAGTTTGGTCAACCCCATGTAAGTTATGGGGCAGTAACATCACACTTTTCAAAACGTGTTTTTCAGCCCGAAATAAACGCGTTTTTTCAGACAGCTGAATATACTTGTAACAGCAAGGCTCAGAAGTGCCAACACACTCAGCCCTTAACCCCAGTTTGCAGAAAGGGTCAAAACGTGTTTTTCAGCAGAAATAAACATGTTTCTGCAAGTTTGGTCAACCCCATGTAAGTTATGGGGCAGTAACATCACACTTTTCAAAACGTGTTTTTCAGCCCGAAATAAACGCGTTTTTTCAGACAACTGAATCTCCTTGTAACAGCAAGGCTCAGAAGAGCCCACACACTCAGCCCTTAACCCCAGTGTACAGAAAGTGTCAAAACGTGTTTTTCAGCAGAAATAAACATGTTTCTGCAAGTTTGGTCAACCCCATGTAAGTTATGGGGCAGTAACATCACAGTTTTCAAAACGTGTTTTTCAGCCCGAAATAAACAGGTTTTTTCAGACAGCTGAATCTACTTGTAACAGCAAGGCTCAGAAGTGCCAACACACTCAGCCCTTAACCCCAGTGTGCAGAAAGGGTCAAAACGTGTTTTTCAGCAGAAATAAACATGTTTCTGCAAGTTTGGTCAACCCCATGTAAGTTATGGGGCAGTAACATCACACTTTTCAAAACGTGCTTTTCAGCCCGAAATAAACGCGTTTTTTCAGACAACTGAATCTACTTGTAACAGCAAGGCTCAGAAGTGCCCACACACTCAACCCTTAACCCCAGTGTGCAGAAAGGGTCAAAACGTGTTTTTCAGCAGAAATAAACATGTTTCTGCAAGTTTGGTCAACCCCATGTAAGTTATGGGGCAGTAACATCACACTTTTCAAAACGTGTTTTTCAGCCCGAAATAAACGCGTTTTTTCAGACAACTGAATCTCCTTGTAACAGCAAGGCTCAAAAGAGCCCACACACTCAGCCCTTAACCCCAGTGTGCAGAAATTGTCAAAACGTGTTTTTCAGCAGAAATAAACATTTTTCTGCAAGTTTGGTCAACCCCATGTAAGTTATGGGGCAGTAACATCACACTTTTCAAAACGTGTTTTTCAGCCCGAAATAAACGCGTTTTTTCAGGCAACTGAATCTACTTGTAACAGCAAGGCTCAGAAGTGCCCACACACTCAACCCTTATCCCCAGTGTACAGAAAGTGTCAAAACGTGTTTTTCAGCAGAAATAAACATGTTTCTGCAAGTTCGGTCAACCCCATGTAAGTTATGGGGCAGTAACATCACACTTTTCAAAACGTGTTTTTCAGCCCGAAATAAACGCGTTTTTTCAGGCAACTGAATCTCCTTGTAACAGCAAGGCTCAGAAGAGCCCACACACTCAGCCCTTAACCCCAGTGTACAGAAAGTGTCAAAACGTGTTTTTCAGCAGAAATAAACATGTTTCTGCAAGTTTGGTCAACCCCATGTAAGTTATGGGGCAGTAACATCACACTTTTCAAAACGTGTTTTTCAGCCCGAAATAAACTCGTTTTTTCATACAGCTGAATCTACTTGTAACAGCAAGGCTCAGAAGAGCCAACACACTCAGCCCTTAACCCCAGTGTGCAGAAAGGGTCAAAACGTGTTTTTCAGCAGAAATAAACATGTTTCTGCAAGTTTGGTCAACCCCATGTAAGTTATGGGGCAGTAACATCACACTTTTCAAAACGTGTTTTTCAGCCCGAAATAAACGCGTTTTTTCAGACAACTGAATCTACTTGTAACAGCAAGGCTCAGAAGTGCCCACACACTCAGCCCTTAACCCCAGTGTACAGAAAGTGTCAAAACGTGTTTTTCAGCAGAAATAAACATGTTTCTGCAAGTTTGGTCAACCCCATGTAAGTTATGGGGCAGTAACATCACACTTTTCAAAACGTGTTTTTCAGCCCGAAATAAATGCGTTTTTTCAGACAACTGAATCTACTTGTAACACCACTGCTCAGAAGTGCCCACACACTCAACCCTTAACCCCAGTGTGCAGAAAGGGTCAAAACGTGTTTTTCAGCAGAAATAAACATGTTTCTGCAAGTTTGGTCAACCCCATGTAAGTTATGGGGCAGTAACATCACACTTTTCAAAACGTGTTTTTCAGCCCGAAATAAACGCGTTTTTTCAGGCAACTGAATCTACTTGTAACAGCAAGGCTCAGAAGTGCCCACACACTCAACCCTTAACCCCAGTGTACAGAAAGTGTCAAAACGTGTTTTTCAGCAGAAATAAACATGTTTCTGCAAGTTTGGTCAACCCCATGTAAGTTATGGGGCAGTAACATCACACTTTTCAAAACGTGTTTTTCAGCCCGAAATAAACACGTTTTTTCAGACAGCTGAATATACTTGTAACAGCAAGGCTCAGAAGTGCCAACACACTCAGCCCTTAACCCCAGTGTGCAGAAAGGGTCAAAACGTGTTTTTCAGCAGAAATAAACATGTTTCTGCAAGTTTGGTCAGCCCCATGTAAGTTATGGGGCAGTAACATCACACTTTTCAAAACGTGTTTTTCAGCCCGAAATAAACGCGTTTTTTCAGACAACTGAATCTCCTTGTAACAGCAAGGCTCAGAAGAGCCCACACACTCAGCCCTTAACCCCAGTGTACAGAAAGTGTCAAAACGTGTTTTTCAGCAGAAATAAACATGTTTCTGCAAGTTTGGTCAACCCCATGTAAGTTATGGGGCAGTAACATCACACTTTTCAAAACGTGTTTTTCAGCCCGAAATAAACGCGTTTTTTCAGGCAACTGAATCTCCTTGTAACAGCAAGGCTCAGTAGAGCCCACACACTCAGCCCTTAACCCCAGTGTACAGAAAGTGTCAAAACGTGTTTTTCAGCAGAAATAAACATGTTTCTGCAAGTTTGGTCAACCCCATGTAAGTTATGGGGCAGAAACATCACACTTTTCAAAACGTGTTTTTCAGCACGAAATAAACTCGTTTTTTCAGACAGCTGAATCTACTTGTAACAGCAAGGCTCAGAAGAGCCAACACACTCAGCCCTTAACCCCAGTGTGCAGAAAGGGTCAAAACGTGTTTTTCAGCAGAAATAAACATGTTTCTGCAAGTTTGGTCAACCCCATGTAAGTTATGGGGCAGTAACATCACACTTTTCAAAACGTGTTTTTCAGCCCGAAATAAACGCGTTTTTTCAGACAACTGAATCTACTTGTAACAGCAAGGCTCAGAAGTGCCCACACACTCAGCCCTTAACCCCAGTGTACAGAAAGTGTCAAAACGTGTTTTTCAGCAGAAATAAACATGTTTCTGCAAGTTTGGTCAACCCCATGTAAGTTATGGGGCAGTAACATCACACTTTTCAAAACGTGTTTTTCAGCCCGAAATAAACGCGTTTTTTCAGACAGCTGAATATACTTGTAACAGCAAGGCTCAGAAGTGCCAACACACTCAGCCCTTAACCCCAGTTTGCAGAAAGGGTCAAAACGTGTTTTTCAGCAGAAATAAACATGTTTCTGCAAGTTTGGTCAACCCCATGTAAGTTATGGGGCAGTAACATCACACTTTTCAAAACGTGTTTTTCAGCCCGAAATAAACGCGTTTTTTCAGACAACTGAATCTCCTTGTAACAGCAAGGCTCAGAAGAGCCCACACACTCAGCCCTTAACCCCAGTGTACAGAAAGTGTCAAAACGTGTTTTTCAGCAGAAATAAACATGTTTCTGCAAGTTTGGTCAACCCCATGTAAGTTATGGGGCAGTAACATCACACTTTTCAAAACGTGTTTTTCAGCCCGAAATAAACGCGTTTTTTCAGGCAACTGAATCTCCTTGTAACAGCAAGGCTCAGAAGAGCCCACACACTCAGCCCTTAACCCCAGTGTACAGAAAGTGTCAAAACGTGTTTTTCAGCAGAAATAAACATGTTTCTGCAAGTTTGGTCAACCCCATGTAAGTTATGGGGCAGTAACATCACACTTTTCAAAACGTGTTTTTCAGCCCGAAATAAACGCGTTTTTTCAGACAACTGAATCTACTTGTAACACCACTGCTCAGAAGTGCCCACACACTCAACCCTTAACCCCAGTGTGCAGAAAGGGTCAAAACGTGTTTTTCAGCAGAAATAAACATGTTTCTGCAAGTTTGGTCAACCCCATGTAAGTTATGGGGCAGTAACATCACACTTTTCAAAACGTGTTTTTCAGCCCGAAATAAACGCGTTTTTTCAGACAACTGAATCTCCTTGTAACAGCAAGGCTCAGAAGAGCCCACACACTCAGCCCTTAACCCCAGTGTACAGAAAGTGTCAAAACGTGTTTTTCAGCAGAAATAAACATGTTTCTGCAAGTTTGGTCAACCCCATGTAAGTTATGGGGCAGTAACATCACACTTTTCAAAACGTGTTTTTCAGCCCGAAATAAACGCGTTTTTTCAGGCAACTGAATCTCCTTGTAACAGCAAGGCTCAGAAGAGCCCACGCACTCAGCCCTTAACCCCAGTGTACAGAAAGTGTCAAAACGTGTTTTTCAGCAGAAATAAACATGTTTCTGCAAGTTTGGTCAACCCCATGTAAGTTATGGGGCAGTAACATCACACTTTTCAAAACGTGTTTTTCAGCCCGAAATAAACGCGTTTTTTCAGACAACTGAATCTACTTGTAACAGCAAGGCTCAGAAGTGCCCACACACTCAACCCTTAACCCCAGTGTGCAGAAAGGGTCAAAACGTGTTTTTCAGCAGAAATAAACATGTTTCTGCAAGTTTGGTCAACCCCATGTAAGTTATGGGGCAGTAACATCACACTTTTCAAAACGTGTTTTTCAGCCCGAAATAAACACGTTTTTTCAGACAACTGAATCTACTTGTAACACCACTGCTCAGAAGTGCCCACACACTCAACCCTTAACCCCAGTGTGCAGAAAGGGTCAAAACGTGTTTTTCAGCAGAAATAAACATGTTTCTGCAAGTTTGGTCAACCCCATGTAAGTTATGGGGCAGTAACATCACAGTTTTCAAAACGTGTTTTTCAGCCCGAAATAAACAGGTTTTTTCAGACAGCTGAATCTACTTGTAACAGCAAGGCTCAGAAGTGCCAACACACTCAGCCCTTAACCCCAGTGTGCAGAAAGGGTCAAAACGTGTTTTTCAGCAGAAATAAACATGTTTCTGCAAGTTTGGTCAACCCCATGTAAGTTATGGGGCAGTAACATCACACTTTTCAAAACGTGCTTTTCAGCCCGAAATAAACGCGTTTTTTCAGACAACTGAATCTACTTGTAACAGCAAGGCTCAGAAGTGCCCACACACTCAACCCTTAACCCCAGTGTGCAGAAAGGGTCAAAACGTGTTTTTCAGCAGAAATAAACATGTTTCTGCAAGTTTGGTCAACCCCATGTAAGTTATGGGGCAGTAACATCACACTTTTCAAAACGTGTTTTTCAGCCCGAAATAAACGCGTTTTTTCAGACAACTGAATCTCCTTGTAACAGCAAGGCTCAAAAGAGCCCACACACTCAGCCCTTAACCCCAGTGTGCAGAAATTGTCAAAACGTGTTTTTCAGCAGAAATAAACATTTTTCTGCAAGTTTGGTCAACCCCATGTAAGTTATGGGGCAGTAACATCACACTTTTCAAAACGTGTTTTTCAGCCCGAAATAAACGCGTTTTTTCAGGCAACTGAATCTACTTGTAACAGCAAGGCTCAGAAGTGCCCACACACTCAACCCTTATCCCCAGTGTACAGAAAGTGTCAAAACGTGTTTTTCAGCAGAAATAAACATGTTTCTGCAAGTTCGGTCAACCCCATGTAAGTTATGGGGCAGTAACATCACACTTTTCAAAACGTGTTTTTCAGCCCGAAATAAACGCGTTTTTTCAGGCAACTGAATCTCCTTGTAACAGCAAGGCTCAGAAGAGCCCACACACTCAGCCCTTAACCCCAGTGTACAGAAAGTGTCAAAACGTGTTTTTCAGCAGAAATAAACATGTTTCTGCAAGTTTGGTCAACCCCATGTAAGTTATGGGGCAGTAACATCACACTTTTCAAAACGTGTTTTTCAGCCCGAAATAAACTCGTTTTTTCATACAGCTGAATCTACTTGTAACAGCAAGGCTCAGAAGAGCCAACACACTCAGCCCTTAACCCCAGTGTGCAGAAAGGGTCAAAACGTGTTTTTCAGCAGAAATAAACATGTTTCTGCAAGTTTGGTCAACCCCATGTAAGTTATGGGGCAGTAACATCACACTTTTCAAAACGTGTTTTTCAGCCCGAAATAAACGCGTTTTTTCAGACAACTGAATCTACTTGTAACAGCAAGGCTCAGAAGTGCCCACACACTCAGCCCTTAACCCCAGTGTACAGAAAGTGTCAAAACGTGTTTTTCAGCAGAAATAAACATGTTTCTGCAAGTTTGGTCATCCCCATGTAAGTTATGGGGCAGTAACATCACACTTTTCAAAACGTGTTTTTCAGCCCGAAATAAATGCGTTTTTTCAGACAACTGAATCTACTTGTAACACCACTGCTCAGAAGTGCCCACACACTCAACCCTTAACCCCAGTGTGCAGAAAGGGTCAAAACGTGTTTTTCAGCAGAAATAAACATGTTTCTGCAAGTTTGGTCAACCCCATGTAAGTTATGGGGCAGTAACATCACACTTTTCAAAACGTGTTTTTCAGCCCGAAATAAACGCGTTTTTTCAGGCAACTGAATCTACTTGTAACAGCAAGGCTCAGAAGTGCCCACACACTCAACCCTTAACCCCAGTGTACAGAAAGTGTCAAAACGTGTTTTTCAGCAGAAATAAACATGTTTCTGCAAGTTTGGTCAACCCCATGTAAGTTATGGGGCAGTAACATCACACTTTTCAAAACGTGTTTTTCAGCCCGAAATAAACACGTTTTTTCAGACAGCTGAATATACTTGTAACAGCAAGGCTCAGAAGTGCCAACACACTCAGCCCTTAACCCCAGTGTGCAGAAAGGGTCAAAACGTGTTTTTCAGCAGAAATAAACATGTTTCTGCAAGTTTGGTCAACCCCATGTAAGTTATGGGGCAGTAACATCACACTTTTCAAAACGTGTTTTTCAGCCCGAAATAAACGCGTTTTTTCAGACAACTGAATCTCCTTGTAACAGCAAGGCTCAGAAGAGCCCACACACTCAGCCCTTAACCCCAGTGTACAGAAAGTGTCAAAACGTGTTTTTCAGCAGAAATAAACATGTTTCTGCAAGTTTGGTCAACCCCATGTAAGTTATGGGGCAGTAACATCACACTTTTCAAAACGTGTTTTTCAGCCCGAAATAAACGCGTTTTTTCAGGCAACTGAATCTCCTTGTAACAGCAAGGCTCAGTAGAGCCCACACACTCAGCCCTTAACCCCAGTGTACAGAAAGTGTCAAAACGTGTTTTTCAGCAGAAATAAACATGTTTCTGCAAGTTTGGTCAACCCCATGTAAGTTATGGGGCAGAAACATCACACTTTTCAAAACGTGTTTTTCAGCACGAAATAAACTCGTTTTTTCAGACAGCTGAATCTACTTGTAACAGCAAGGCTCAGAAGATCCAACACACTCAGCCCTTAACCCCAGTGTGCAGAAAGGGTCAAAACGTGTTTTTCAGCAGAAATAAACATGTTTCTGCAAGTTTGGTCAACCCCATGTAAGTTATGGGGCAGTAACATCACACTTTTCAAAACGTGTTTTTCAGCCCGAAATAAACGCGTTTTTTCAGACAACTGAATCTCCTTGTAACAGCAAGGCTCAAAAGAGCCCACACACTCAGCCCTTAACCCCAGTGTGCAGAAATTGTCAAAACGTGTTTTTCAGCAGAAATAAACATTTTTCTGCAAGTTTGGTCAACCCCATGTAAGTTATGGGGCAGTAACATCACACTTTTCAAAACGTGTTTTTCAGCCCGAAATAAACGCGTTTTTTCAGGCAACTGAATCTACTTGTAACAGCAAGGCTCAGAAGTGCCCACACACTCAACCCTTATCCCCAGTGTACAGAAAGTGTCAAAACGTGTTTTTCAGCAGAAATAAACATGTTTCTGCAAGTTCGGTCAACCCCATGTAAGTTATGGGGCAGTAACATCACACTTTTCAAAACGTGTTTTTCAGCCCGAAATAAACGCGTTTTTTCAGGCAACTGAATCTCCTTGTAACAGCAAGGCTCAGAAGAGCCCACACACTCAGCCCTTAACCCCAGTGTACAGAAAGTGTCAAAACGTGTTTTTCAGCAGAAATAAACATGTTTCTGCAAGTTTGGTCAACCCCATGTAAGTTATGGGGCAGTAACATCACACTTTTCAAAACGTGTTTTTCAGCCCGAAATAAACTCGTTTTTTCATACAGCTGAATCTACTTGTAACAGCAAGGCTCAGAAGAGCCAACACACTCAGCCCTTAACCCCAGTGTGCAGAAAGGGTCAAAACGTGTTTTTCAGCAGAAATAAACATGTTTCTGCAAGTTTGGTCAACCCCATGTAAGTTATGGGGCAGTAACATCACACTTTTCAAAACGTGTTTTTCAGCCCGAAATAAACGCGTTTTTTCAGGAAACTGAATCTACTTGTAACAGCAAGGCTCAGAAGTGCCCACACACTCAACCCTTAACCCCAGTGTACAGAAAGTGTCAAAACGTGTTTTTCAGAAGAAATAAACATGTTTCTGCAAGTTTGGTCAACCCCATGTAAGTTATGGGGCAGTAACATCACACTTTTCAAAACGTGTTTTTCAGCCCGAAATAAACGCGTTTTTTCAGACAACTGAATCTACTTGTAACAGCAAGGCTCAGAAGTGCCCACACACTCAGCCCTTAACCCCAGTGTACAGAAAGTGTCAAAACGTGTTTTTCAGCAGAAATAAACATGTTTCTGCAAGTTTGGTCATCCCCATGTAAGTTATGGGGCAGTAACATCACACTTTTCAAAACGTGTTTTTCAGCCCGAAATAAATGCGTTTTTTCAGACAACTGAATCTACTTGTAACACCACTGCTCAGAAGTGCCCACACACTCAACCCTTAACCCCAGTGTGCAGAAAGGGTCAAAACGTGTTTTTCAGCAGAAATAAACATGTTTCTGCAAGTTTGGTCAACCCCATGTAAGTTATGGGGCAGTAACATCACACTTTTCAAAACGTGTTTTTCAGCCCGAAATAAACGCGTTTTTTCAGGCAACTGAATCTACTTGTAACAGCAAGGCTCAGAAGTGCCCACACACTCAACCCTTAACCCCAGTGTACAGAAAGTGTCAAAACGTGTTTTTCAGCAGAAATAAACATGTTTCTGCAAGTTTGGTCAACCCCATGTAAGTTATGGGGCAGTAACATCACACTTTTCAAAACGTGTTTTTCAGCCCGAAATAAACACGTTTTTTCAGACAGCTGAATATACTTGTAACAGCAAGGCTCAGAAGTGCCAACACACTCAGCCCTTAACCCCAGTGTGCAGAAAGGGTCAAAACGTGTTTTTCAGCAGAAATAAACATGTTTCTGCAAGTTTGGTCAACCCCATGTAAGTTATGGGGCAGTAACATCACACTTTTCAAAACGTGTTTTTCAGCCCGAAATAAACGCGTTTTTTCAGACAACTGAATCTCCTTGTAACAGCAAGGCTCAGAAGAGCCCACACACTCAGCCCTTAACCCCAGTGTACAGAAAGTGTCAAAACGTGTTTTTCAGCAGAAATAAACATGTTTCTGCAAGTTTGGTCAACCCCATGTAAGTTATGGGGCAGTAACATCACACTTTTCAAAACGTGTTTTTCAGCCCGAAATAAACGCGTTTTTTCAGGCAACTGAATCTCCTTGTAACAGCAAGGCTCAGTAGAGCCCACACACTCAGCCCTTAACCCCAGTGTACAGAAAGTGTCAAAACGTGTTTTTCAGCAGAAATAAACATGTTTCTGCAAGTTTGGTCAACCCCATGTAAGTTATGGGGCAGAAACATCACACTTTTCAAAACGTGTTTTTCAGCACGAAATAAACTCGTTTTTTCAGACAGCTGAATCTACTTGTAACAGCAAGGCTCAGAAGAGCCAACACACTCAGCCCTTAACCCCAGTGTGCAGAAAGGGTCAAAACGTGTTTTTCAGCAGAAATAAACATGTTTCTGCAAGTTTGGTCAACCCCATGTAAGTTATGGGGCAGTAACATCACACTTTTCAAAACGTGTTTTTCAGCCCGAAATAAACGCGTTTTTTCAGACAACTGAATCTCCTTGTAACAGCAAGGCTCAAAAGAGCCCACACACTCAGCCCTTAACCCCAGTGTGCAGAAATTGTCAAAACGTGTTTTTCAGCAGAAATAAACATTTTTCTGCAAGTTTGGTCAACCCCATGTAAGTTATGGGGCAGTAACATCACACTTTTCAAAACGTGTTTTTCAGCCCGAAATAAACGCGTTTTTTCAGGCAACTGAATCTCCTTGTAACAGCAAGGCTCAGAAGAGCCCACACACTCAGCCCTTAACCCCAGTGTACAGAAAGTGTCAAAACGTGTTTTTCAGCAGAAATAAACATGTTTCTGCAAGTTTGGTCAACCCCATGTAAGTTATGGGGCAGTAACATCACACTTTTCAAAACGTGTTTTTCAGCCCGAAATAAACTCGTTTTTTCATACAGCTGAATCTACTTGTAACAGCAAGGCTCAGAAGAGCCAACACACTCAGCCCTTAACCCCAGTGTGCAGAAAGGGTCAAAACGTGTTTTTCAGCAGAAATAAACATGTTTCTGCAAGTTTGGTCAACCCCATGTAAGTTATGGGGCAGTAACATCACACTTTTCAAAACGTGTTTTTCAGCCCGAAATAAACGCGTTTTTTCAGACAACTGAATCTACTTGTAACAGCAAGGCTCAGAAGTGCCCACACACTCAGCCCTTAACCCCAGTGTACAGAAAGTATCAAAACGTGTTTTTCAGCAGAAATAAACATGTTTCTGCAAGTTTGGTCATCCCCATGTAAGTTATGGGGCAGTAACATCACACTTTTCAAAACGTGTTTTTCAGCCCGAAATAAATGCGTTTTTTCAGACAACTGAATCTACTTGTAACACCACTGCTCAGAAGTGCCCACACACTCAACCCTTAACCCCAGTGTGCAGAAAGGGTCAAAACGTGTTTTTCAGCAGAAATAAACATGTTTCTGCAAGTTTGGTCAACCCCATGTAAGTTATGGGGCAGTAACATCACACTTTTCAAAACGTGTTTTTCAGCCCGAAATAAACGCGTTTTTTCAGGCAACTGAATCTACTTGTAACAGCAAGGCTCAGAAGTGCCCACACACTCAACCCTTAACCCCAGTGTACAGAAAGTGTCAAAACGTGTTTTTCAGCAGAAATAAACATGTTTCTGCAAGTTTGGTCAACCCCATGTAAGTTATGGGGCAGTAACATCACACTTTTCAAAACGTGTTTTTCAGCCCGAAATAAACACGTTTTTTCAGACAGCTGAATATACTTGTAACAGCAAGGCTCAGAAGTGCCAACACACTCAGCCCTTAACCCCAGTGTGCAGAAAGGGTCAAAACGTGTTTTTCAGCAGAAATAAACATGTTTCTGCAAGTTTGGTCAACCCCATGTAAGTTATGGGGCAGTAACATCACACTTTTCAAAACGTGTTTTTCAGCCCGAAATAAACGCGTTTTTTCAGACAACTGAATCTCCTTGTAACAGCAAGGCTCAGAAGAGCCCACACACTCAGCCCTTAACCCCAGTGTACAGAAAGTGTCAAAACGTGTTTTTCAGCAGAAATAAACATGTTTCTGCAAGTTTGGTCAACCCCATGTAAGTTATGGGGCAGTAACATCACACTTTTCAAAACGTGTTTTTCAGCCCGAAATAAACGCGTTTTTTCAGGCAACTGAATCTCCTTGTAACAGCAAGGCTCAGTAGAGCCCACACACTCAGCCCTTAACCCCAGTGTACAGAAAGTGTCAAAACGTGTTTTTCAGCAGAAATAAACATGTTTCTGCAAGTTTGGTCAACCCCATGTAAGTTATGGGGCAGAAACATCACACTTTTCAAAACGTGTTTTTCAGCACGAAATAAACTCGTTTTTTCAGACAGCTGAATCTACTTGTAACAGCAAGGCTCAGAAGAGCCAACACACTCAGCCCTTAACCCCAGTGTGCAGAAAGGGTCAAAACGTGTTTTTCAGCAGAAATAAACATGTTTCTGCAAGTTTGGTCAACCCCATGTAAGTTATGGGGCAGTAACATCACAGTTTTCAAAACGTGTTTTTCAGCCCGAAATAAACAGGTTTTTTCAGACAGCTGAATCTACTTGTAACAGCAAGGCTCAGAAGTGCCAACACACTCAGCCCTTAACCCCAGTGTGCAGAAAGGGTCAAAACGTGTTTTTCAGCAGAAATAAACATGTTTCTGCAAGTTTGGTCAACCCCATGTAAGTTATGGGGCAGTAACATCACACTTTTCAAAACGTGCTTTTCAGCCCGAAATAAACGCGTTTTTTCAGACAACTGAATCTACTTGTAACAGCAAGGCTCAGAAGTGCCCACACACTCAACCCTTAACCCCAGTGTGCAGAAAGGGTCAAAACGTGTTTTTCAGCAGAAAAAAACATGTTTCTGCAAGTTTGGTCAACCCCATGTAAGTTATGGGGCAGTAACATCACACTTTTCAAAACGTGTTTTTCAGCCCGAAATAAACGCGTTTTTTCAGGCAACTGAATCTACTTGTAACAGCAAGGCTCAGAAGTGCCCACACACTCAACCCTTATCCCCAGTGTACAGAAAGTGTCAAAACGTGTTTTTCAGCAGAAATAAACATGTTTCTGCAAGTTCGGTCAACCCCATGTAAGTTATGGGGCAGTAACATCACACTTTTCAAAACGTGTTTTTCAGCCCGAAATAAACGCGTTTTTTCAGGCAACTGAATCTCCTTGTAACAGCAAGGCTCAGAAGAGCCCACACACTCAGCCCTTAACCCCAGTGTACAGAAAGTGTCAAAACGTGTTTTTCAGCAGAAATAAACATGTTTCTGCAAGTTTGGTCAACCCCATGTAAGTTATGGGGCAGTAACATCACACTTTTCAAAACGTGTTTTTCAGCCCGAAATAAACTCGTTTTTTCATACAGCTGAATCTACTTGTAACAGCAAGGCTCAGAAGAGCCAACACACTCAGCCCTTAACCCCAGTGTGCAGAAAGGGTCAAAACGTGTTTTTCAGCAGAAATAAACATGTTTCTGCAAGTTTGGTCAACCCCATGTAAGTTATGGGGCAGTAACATCACACTTTTCAAAACGTGTTTTTCAGCCCGAAATAAACGCGTTTTTTCAGACAACTGAATCTACTTGTAACAGCAAGGCTCAGAAGTGCCCACACACTCAGCCCTTAACCCCAGTGTACAGAAAGTGTCAAAACGTGTTTTTCAGCAGAAATAAACATGTTTCTGCAAGTTTGGTCATCCCCATGTAAGTTATGGGGCAGTAACATCACACTTTTCAAAACGTGTTTTTCAGCCCGAAATAAATGCGTTTTTTCAGACAACTGAATCTACTTGTAACACCACTGCTCAGAAGTGCCCACACACTCAACCCTTAACCCCAGTGTGCAGAAAGGGTCAAAACGTGTTTTTCAGCAGAAATAAACATGTTTCTGCAAGTTTGGTCAACCCCATGTAAGTTATGGGGCAGTAACATCACACTTTTCAAAACGTGTTTTTCAGCCCGAAATAAACGCGTTTTTTCAGGCAACTGAATCTACTTGTAACAGCAAGGCTCAGAAGTGCCCACACACTCAACCCTTAACCCCAGTGTACAGAAAGTGTCAAAACGTGTTTTTCAGCAGAAATAAACATGTTTCTGCAAGTTTGGTCAACCCCATGTAAGTTATGGGGCAGTAACATCACACTTTTCAAAACGTGTTTTTCAGCCCGAAATAAACACGTTTTTTCAGACAGCTGAATATACTTGTAACAGCAAGGCTCAGAAGTGCCAACACACTCAGCCCTTAACCCCAGTGTGCAGAAAGGGTCAAAACGTGTTTTTCAGCAGAAATAAACATGTTTCTGCAAGTTTGGTCAACCCCATGTAAGTTATGGGGCAGTAACATCACACTTTTCAAAACGTGTTTTTCAGCCCGAAATAAACGCGTTTTTTCAGACAACTGAATCTCCTTGTAACAGCAAGGCTCAGAAGAGCCCACACACTCAGCCCTTAACCCCAGTGTACAGAAAGTGTCAAAACGTGTTTTTCAGCAGAAATAAACATGTTTCTGCAAGTTTGGTCAACCCCATGTAAGTTATGGGGCAGTAACATCACACTTTTCAAAACGTGTTTTTCAGCCCGAAATAAACGCGTTTTTTCAGGCAACTGAATCTCCTTGTAACAGCAAGGCTCAGTAGAGCCCACACACTCAGCCCTTAACCCCAGTGTACAGAAAGTGTCAAAACGTGTTTTTCAGCAGAAATAAACATGTTTCTGCAAGTTTGGTCAACCCCATGTAAGTTATGGGGCAGAAACATCACACTTTTCAAAACGTGTTTTTCAGCACGAAATAAACTCGTTTTTTCAGACAGCTGAATCTACTTGTAACAGCAAGGCTCAGAAGAGCCAACACACTCAGCCCTTAACCCCAGTGTGCAGAAAGGGTCAAAACGTGTTTTTCAGCAGAAATAAACATGTTTCTGCAAGTTTGGTCAACCCCATGTAAGTTATGGGGCAGTAATATCACACTTTTCAAAACGTGTTTTTCAGCCCGAAATAAACGCGTTTTTTCAGACAACTGAATCTACTTGTAACAGCAAGGCTCAGAAGTGCCCACACACTCAGCCCTTAACCCCAGTGTACAGAAAGTGTCAAAACGTGTTTTTCAGCAGAAATAAACATGTTTCTGCAAGTTTGGTCAACCCCATGTAAGTTATGGGGCAGTAACATCACACTTTTCAAAACGTGTTTTTCAGCCCGAAATAAACGCGTTTTTTCAGACAGCTGAATATACTTGTAACAGCAAGGCTCAGAAGTGCCAACACACTCAGCCCTTAACCCCAGTGTACAGAAAGTGTCTAAACGTGTTTTTCAGCAGAAATAAACATGTTTCTGCAAGTTTGGTCAACCCCATGTAAGTTATGGGGCAGTAACATCACACTTTTCAAAACGTGTTTTTCAGCCCGAAATAAACGCGTTTTGTCAGGCAACTGAATCTCCTTGTAACAGCAAGGCTCAGAAGAGCCCACACACTCAGCCCTTAACCCCAGTGTACAGAAAGTGTCAAAACGTGTTTTTCAGCAGAAATAAACATGTTTCTGCAAGTTTGGTCAACCCCATGTAAGTTATGGGGCAGTAACATCACACTTTTCAAAACGTGTTTTTCAGCCCGAAATAAACGCGTTTTTTCAGACAACTGAATCTACTTGTAACACCACTGCTCAGAAGTGCCCACACACTCAACCCTTAACCCCAGTGTGCAGAAAGGGTCAAAACGTGTTTTTCAGCAGAAATAAACATGTTTCTGCAAGTTTGGTCAACCCCATGTAAGTTATGGGGCAGTAACATCACACTTTTCAAAACGTGTTTTTCAGCCCGAAATAAACGCGTTTTTTCAGACAACTGAATCTCCTTGTAACAGCAAGGCTCAGAAGAGCCCACACACTCAGCCCTTAACCCCAGTGTACAGAAAGTGTCAAAACGTGTTTTTCAGCAGAAATAAACATGTTTCTGCAAGTTTGGTCAACCCCATGTAAGTTATGGGGCAGTAACATCACACTTTTCAAAACGTGTTTTTCAGCCCGAAATAAACGCGTTTTTTCAGGCAACTGAATCTCCTTGTAACAGCAAGGCTCAGAAGAGCCCACGCACTCAGCCCTTAACCCCAGTGTACAGAAAGTGTCAAAACGTGTTTTTCAGCAGAAATAAACATGTTTCTGCAAGTTTGGTCAACCCCATGTAAGTTATGGGGCAGTAACATCACACTTTTCAAAACGTGTTTTTCAGCCCGAAATAAACGCGTTTTTTCAGACAACTGAATCTACTTGTAACAGCAAGGCTCAGAAGTGCCCACACACTCAGCCCTTAACCCCAGTGTACAGAAAGTGTCAAAACGTGTTTTTCAGCAGAAATAAACATGTTTCTGCAAGTTTGGTCAACCCCATGTAAGTTATGGGGCAGTAACATCACACTTTTCAAAACGTGTTTTTCAGCCCGAAATAAACGCGTTTTTTCAGACAGCTGAATATACTTGTAACAGCAAGGCTCAGAAGTGCCAACACACTCAGCCCTTAACCCCAGTTTGCAGAAAGGGTCAAAACGTGTTTTTCAGCAGAAATAAACATGTTTCTGCAAGTTTGGTCAACCCCATGTAAGTTATGGGGCAGTAACATCACACTTTTCAAAACGTGTTTTTCAGCCCGAAATAAACGCGTTTTTTCAGACAACTGAATCTCCTTGTAACAGCAAGGCTCAGAAGAGCCCACACACTCAGCCCTTAACCCCAGTGTACAGAAAGTGTCAAAACGTGTTTTTCAGCAGAAATAAACATGTTTCTGCAAGTTTGGTCAACCCCATGTAAGTTATGGGGCAGTAACATCACACTTTTCAAAACGTGTTTTTCAGCCCGAAATAAACGCGTTTTGTCAGGCAACTGAATCTCCTTGTAACAGCAAGGCTCAGAAGAGCCCACACACTCAGCCCTTAACCCCAGTGTACAGAAAGTGTCAAAACGTGTTTTTCAGCAGAAATAAATATGTTTCTGCAAGTTTGGTCAACCCCATGTAAGTTATGGGGCAGTAACATCACACTTTTCAAAACGTGTTTTTCAGCCCGAAATAAACGCGTTTTTTCAGACAACTGAATCTACTTGTAACACCACTGCTCAGAAGTGCCCACACACTCAACCCTTAACCCCAGTGTGCAGAAAGGGTCAAAACGTGTTTTTCAGCAGAAATAAACATGTTTCTGCAAGTTTGGTCAACCCCATGTAAGTTATGGGGAAGTAACATCACACTTTTCAAAACGTGTTTTTCAGCCCGAAATAAACGCGTTTTTTCAGACAACTGAATCTCCTTGTAACAGCAAGGCTCAGAAGAGCCCACACACTCAGCCCTTAACCCCAGTGTACAGAAAGTGTCAAAACGTGTTTTTCAGCAGAAATAAACATGTTTCTGCAAGTTTGGTCAACCCCATGTAAGTTATGGGGCAGTAACATCACACTTTTCAAAACGTGTTTTTCAGCCCGAAATAAACGCGTTTTTTCAGGCAACTGAATCTCCTTGTAACAGCAAGGCTCAGAAGAGCCCACGCACTCAGCCCTTAACCCCAGTGTACAGAAAGTGTCAAAACGTGTTTTTCAGCAGAAATAAACATGTTTCTGCAAGTTTGGTCAACCCCATGTAAGTTATGGGGCAGTAACATCACACTTTTCAAAACGTGTTTTTCAGCCCGAAATAAACGCGTTTTTTCAGACAACTGAATCTACTTGTAACAGCAAGGCTCAGAAGTGCCCACACACTCAACCCTTAACCCCAGTGTGCAGAAAGGGTCAAAACGTGTTTTTCAGCAGAAATAAACATGTTTCTGCAAGTTTGGTCAACCCCATGTAAGTTATGGGGCAGTAACATCACACTTTTCAAAACGTGTTTTTCAGCCCGAAATAAACAGGTTTTTTCAGACAGCTGAATCTACTTGTAAAAGCAAGGCTCAGAAGTGCCAACACACTCAGCCCTTAACCCCAGTGTGCAGAAAGGGTCAAAACGTGTTTTTCAGCAGAAATAAACATGTTTCTGCAAGTTTGGTCAACCCCATGTAAGTTATGGGGCAGTAACATCACACTTTTCAAAACGTGCTTTTCAGCCCGAAATAAACGCGTTTTTTCAGACAACTGAATCTGCTTGTAACAGCAAGGCTCAGAAGTGCCCACACACTCAACCCTTAACCCCAGTGTGCAGAAAGGGTCAAAACGTGTTTTTCAGCAGAAATAAACATGTTTCTGCAAGTTTGGTCAACCCCATGTAAGTTATGGGGCAGTAACATCACACTTTTCAAAACGTGTTTTTCAGCCCGAAATAAACGCGTTTTTTCAGACAACTGAATCTCCTTGTAACAGCAAGGCTCAAAAGAGCCCACACACTCAGCCCTTAACCCCAGTGTGCAGAAAGGGTCAAAACGTGTTTTTCAGCAGAAATAAACATTTTTCTGCAAGTTTGGTCAACCCCATGTAAGTTATGGGGCAGTAACATCACACTTTTCAAAACGTGTTTTTCAGCCCGAAATAAACGCGTTTTTTCAGGCAACTGAATCTACTTGTAACAGCAAGGCTCAGAAGTGCCCACACACTCAACCCTTATCCCCAGTGTACAGAAAGTGTCAAAACGTGTTTTTCAGCAGAAATAAACATGTTTCTGCAAGTTCGGTCAACCCCATGTAAGTTATGGGGCAGTAACATCACACTTTTCAAAACGTGTTTTTCAGCCCGAAATAAACGCGTTTTTTCAGGCAACTGAATCTCCTTGTAACAGCAAGGCTCAGAAGAGCCCACACACTCAGCCCTTAACCCCAGTGTACAGAAAGTGTCAAAACGTGTTTTTCAGCAGAAATAAACATGTTTCTGCAAGTTTGGTCAACCCCATGTAAGTTATGGGGCAGTAACATCACACTTTTCAAAACGTGTTTTTCAGCCCGAAATAAACGCGTTTTTTCAGACAACTGAATCTACTTGTAACACCACTGCTCAGAAGTGCCCACACACTCAACCCTTAACCCCAGTGTGCAGAAAGGGTCAAAACGTGTTTTTCAGCAGAAATAAACATGTTTCTGCAAGTTTGGTCAACCCCATGTAAGTTATGGGGCAGTAACATCACACTTTTCAAAACGTGTTTTTCAGCCCGAAATAAACGCGTTTTTTCAGGCAACTGAATCTCCTTGTAACAGCAAGGCTCAAAAGAGCCCACACACTCAGCCCTTAACCCCAGTGTGCAGAAATTGTCAAAACGTGTTTTTCAGCAGAAATAAACATGTTTTTGCAAGTTTGGTCAACCCCATGTAAGTTATGGGGCAGTAACATCACACTTTTCAAAACGTGTTTTTCAGCCCGAAATAAACACGTTTTTTCAGACAGCTGAAACTACTTGTAACAGCAAGGCTCAGAAGAGCCAACACACTCAGCCCTTAACCCCAGTGTGCAGAAAGGGTCAAAACATGTTTTTCAGCAGAAATAAACATGTTTCTGTAAGTTTGGTCAACCCCATGTAAGTTATGGGGCAGTAACATCATACTTTTCAAAACGTGTTTTTCAGCCCGAAATAAACGCGTTTTTTCAGACAACTGAATCTACTTGTAACAGCAAGGCTCAGAAGTGCCCACACACTCAACCCTTAACCCCAGTGTGCAGAAAGGGTCAAAACGTGTTTTTCAGCAGAAATAAACATGTTTCTGCAAGTTTGGTCAACCCCATGTAAGTTATGGGGCAGTAACATCACACTTTTCAAAACGTGTTTTTCAGCCCGAAATAAACACGTTTTTTCAGACAGCTGAATCTACTTGTAACAGCAAGGCTCAGAAGTGCCAACACACTCAGCCCTTAACCCTAGTGTGCAGAAAGGGTCAAAACGTGTTTTTCAGCAGAAATAAACATGTTTCTGCAAGTTTGGTCAACCCCATGTAAGTTATGGGGCAATAACATCACACTTTTCAAAACGTGTTTTTCAGCCAGAAATAAACGCGTTTTTTCAGGCAACTGAATCTACTTGTAACAGCAAGGCTCAGAAGTGCCCACACACTCAACCCTTAACCCCAGTGTACAGAAAGTGTCAAAACGTGTTTTTCAGCAGAAATAAACATGTTTCTGCAAGTTTGGTCAACCCCATGTAAGTTATGGGGCAGTAACATCACACTTTTCAAAACGTGTTTTTCAGCCCGAAATAAACGCGTTTTTTCAGGCAACTGAATCTCCTTGTAACAGCAAGGCTCAAAAGAGCCCACACACTCAGCCCTTAACCCCAGTGTACAGAAAGTGTCAAAACGTGTTTTTCAGCAGAAATAAACATGTTTCTGCAAGTTTGGTCAACCCCATGTAAGTTATGGGGCAGTAACATCACACTTTTCAAAACGTGTTTTTCAGCCCGAAATAAACGCGTTTTTTCAGGCAACTGAATCTCCTTGTAACAGCAAGGCTCAGAAGAGCCCACGCACTCAGCCCTTAACCCCAGTGTACAGAAAGTGTCAAAACGTGTTTTTCAGCAGAAATAAACATGTTTCTGCAAGTTTGGTCAACCCCATGTAAGTTATGGGGCAGTAACATCACACTTTTCAAAACGTGTTTTTCAGCCCGAAATAAACGCGTTTTTTCAGACAACTGAATCTACTTGTAACAGCAAGGCTCAGAAGTGCCCACACACTCAGCCCTTAACCCCAGTGTACAGAAAGTGTCAAAACGTGTTTTTCAGCAGAAATAAACATGTTTCTGCAAGTTTGGTCAACCCCATGTAAGTTATGGGGCAGTAACATCACACTTTTCAAAACGTGTTTTTCAGCCCGAAATAAACGCGTTTTTTCAGACAGCTGAATATACTTGTAACAGCAAGGCTCAGAAGTGCCAACACACTCAGCCCTTAACCCCAGTTTGCAGAAAGGGTCAAAACGTGTTTTTCAGCAGAAATAAACATGTTTCTGCAAGTTTGGTCAACCCCATGTAAGTTATGGGGCAGTAACATCACACTTTTCAAAACGTGTTTTTCAGCCCGAAATAAACGCGTTTTTTCAGACAACTGAATCTCCTTGTAACAGCAAGGCTCAGAAGAGCCCACACACTCAGCCCTTAACCCCAGTGTACAGAAAGTGTCAAAACGTGTTTTTCAGCAGAAATAAACATGTTTCTGCACGTTTGGTCAACCCCATGTAAGTTATGGGGCAGTAACATCACACTTTTCAAAACGTGTTTTTCAGCCCGAAATAAACGCGTTTTGTCAGGCAACTGAATCTCCTTGTAACAGCAAGGCTCAGAAGAGCCCACACACTCAGCCCTTAACCCCAGTGTACAGAAAGTGTCAAAACGTGTTTTTCAGCAGAAATAAATATGTTTCTGCAAGTTTGGTCAACCCCATGTAAGTTATGGGGCAGTAACATCACACTTTTCAAAACGTGTTTTTCAGCCCGAAATAAACGCGTTTTTTCAGACAACTGAATCTACTTGTAACACCACTGCTCAGAAGTGCCCACACACTCAACCCTTAACCCCAGTGTGCAGAAAGGGTCAAAACGTGTTTTTCAGCAGAAATAAACATGTTTCTGCAAGTTTGGTCAACCCCATGTAAGTTATGGGGCAGTAACATCACACTTTTCAAAACGTGTTTTTCAGCCCGAAATAAACGCGTTTTTTCAGACAACTGAATCTCCTTGTAACAGCAAGGCTCAAAAGAGCCCACACACTCAGCCCTTAACCCCAGTGTGCAGAAATTGTCAAAACGTGTTTTTCAGCAGAAATAAACATTTTTCTGCAAGTTTGGTCAACCCCATGTAAGTTATGGGGCAGTAACATCACACTTTTCAAAACGTGTTTTTCAGCCCGAAATAAACGCGTTTTTTCAGGCAACTGAATCTACTTGTAACAGCAAGGCTCAGAAGTGCCCACACACTCAACCCTTATCCCCAGTGTACAGAAAGTGTCAAAACGTGTTTTTCAGCAGAAATAAACATGTTTCTGCAAGTTCGGTCAACCCCATGTAAGTTATGGGGCAGTAACATCACACTTTTCAAAACGTGTTTTTCAGCCCGAAATAAACGCGTTTTTTCAGGCAACTGAATCTCCTTGTAACAGCAAGGCTCAGAAGAGCCCACACACTCAGCCCTTAACCCCAGTGTACAGAAAGTGTCAAAACGTGTTTTTCAGCAGAAATAAACATGTTTCTGCAAGTTTGGTCAACCCCATGTAAGTTATGGGGCAGTAACATCACACTTTTCAAAACGTGTTTTTCAGCCCGAAATAAACGCGTTTTTTCAGACAACTGAATCTACTTGTAACACCACTGCTCAGAAGTGCCCACACACTCAACCCTTAACCCCAGTGTGCAGAAAGGGTCAAAACGTGTTTTTCAGCAGAAATAAACATGTTTCTGCAAGTTTGGTCAACCCCATGTAAGTTATGGGGCAGTAACATCACACTTTTCAAAACGTGTTTTTCAGCCCGAAATAAACGCGTTTTTTCAGGCAACTGAATCTCCTTGTAACAGCAAGGCTCAAAAGAGCCCACACACTCAGCCCTTAACCCCAGTGTGCAGAAATTGTCAAAACGTGTTTTTCAGCAGAAATAAACATGTTTTTGCAAGTTTGGTCAACCCCATGTAAGTTATGGGGCAGTAACATCACACTTTTCAAAACGTGTTTTTCAGCCCGAAATAAACACGTTTTTTCAGACAGCTGAAACTACTTGTAACAGCAAGGCTCAGAAGAGCCAACACACTCAGCCCTTAACCCCAGTGTGCAGAAAGGGTCAAAACATGTTTTTCAGCAGAAATAAACATGTTTCTGTAAGTTTGGTCAACCCCATGTAAGTTATGGGGCAGTAACATCATACTTTTCAAAACGTGTTTTTCAGCCCGAAATAAACGCGTTTTTTCAGACAACTGAATCTACTTGTAACAGCAAGGCTCAGAAGTGCCCACACACTCAACCCTTAACCCCAGTGTGCAGAAAGGGTCAAAACGTGTTTTTCAGCAGAAATAAACATGTTTCTGCAAGTTTGGTCAACCCCATGTAAGTTATGGGGCAGTAACATCACACTTTTCAAAACGTGTTTTTCAGCCCGAAATAAACACGTTTTTTCAGACAGCTGAATCTACTTGTAACAGCAAGGCTCAGAAGTGCCAACACACTCAGCCCTTAACCCCAGTGTGCAGAAAGGGTCAAAACGTGTTTTTCAGCAGAAATAAACATGTTTCTGCAAGTTTGGTCAACCCCATGTAAGTTATGGGGCAGTAACATCACACTTTTCAAAACGTGTTTTTCAGCCCGAAATAAACGCGTTTTTTCAGACAACTGAATCTACTTGTAACAGCAAGGCTCAGAAATGCCCACACACTCAACCCTTAACCCCAGTGTGCAGAAAGGGTCAAAACGTGTTTTTCAGCAGAAATAAACATGTTTCTGCAAGTTTGGTCAACCCCATGTAAGTTATGGGGCAGTAACATCACACTTTTCAAAACGTGTTTTTCAGCCCGAAATAAACGCGTTTTTTCAGACAGCTGAATCTACTTGTAACAGCAAGGCTCAGAAGAGCCAACACACTCAGCCCTTAACCCCAGTGTGCAGAAAGGGTCAAAACGTGTTTTTCAGCAGAAATAAACATGTTTCTGTAAGTTTGGTCAACCCCATGTAAGTTATGGGGCAGTAACATCACACTTTTCAAAACGTGTTTTTCAGCCCGAAATAAACGCGTTTTTTCAGGCAAATGAATCTCCTTGTAACAGCAAGGCTCAGAAGAGCCCACACACTCAGCCCTTAACCCCAGTGTACAGAAAGTGTCAAAACGTGTTTTTCAGCAGAAATAAACATGTTTCTGCAAGTTTGGTCAACCCCATGTAAGTTATGGGGCAGTAACATCACACTTTTCAAAACGTGTTTTTCAGCCCGAAATAAACACGTTTTTTCAGACAGCTGAATATACTTGTAACAGCAAGGCTCAGAAGTGCCAACACACTCAGCCCTTAACCCCAGTGTGCAGAAAGGGTCAAAACGTGTTTTTCATCAGAAATAAACATGTTTCTGCAAGTTTGGTCAACCCCATGTAAGTTATGAGGCAGTAACATCACACTTTTCAAAACGTGTTTTTCAGCCCGAAATAAACACGTTTTTTCAGACAGCTGAATATACTTGTAACAGCAAGGCTCAGAAGTGCCAACACACTCAGCCCTTAACCCCAGTGTGCAGAAAGGGTCAAAACGTGTTTTTCAGCAGAAATAAACATGTTTCTGCAAGTTTGGTCAACCCCATGTAAGTTATGGGGCAGTAACATCACACTTTTCAAAACGTGTTTTTCAGCCCGAAATAAACGCGTTTTTTCAGACAACTGAATCTCCTTGTAACAGCAAGGCTCAGAAGAGCCCACGCACTCAGCCCTTAACCCCAGTGTACAGAAAGTGTCAAAACGTGTTTTTCAGCAGAAATAAACATGTTTCTGCAAGTTTGGTCAACCCCATGTAAGTTATGGGGCAGTAACATCACACTTTTCAAAACGTGTTTTTCAGCCCGAAATAAACGCGTTTTTTCAGACAACTGAATCTCCTTGTAACAGCAAGGCTCAGAAGAGCCCACACACTCAGCCCTTAACCCCAGTGTACAGAAAGTGTCAAAACGTGTTTTTCAGCAGAAATAAACATGTTTCTGCAAGTTTGGTCAACCCCATGTAAGTTATGGGGCAGTAACATCACACTTTTCAAAACGAGTTTTTCAGCCCTAATAAACGCGTTTTTTCAGACAACTGAATCTCCTTGTAACAGCAAGGCTCAGAAGAGCCCACACACTCAGCCCTTAACCCCAGTGTACAGAAAGTGTCAAAACGTGTTTTTCAGCAGAAATAAACATGTTTCTGCAAGTTTGGTCAACCCCATGTAAGTTATGGGGCAGTAACATCACACTTTTCAAAACGTGTTTTTCAGCCCGAAATAAACGCGTTTTTTCAGGCAACTGAATCTCCTTGTAACAGCAAGGCTCAGAAGAGCCCACACACTCAGCCCTTAACCCCAGTGTACAGAAAGTGTCAAAACGTGTTTTTCAGCAGAAATAAACATGTTTCTGCAAGTTTGGTCAACCCCATGTAAGTTATGGGGCAGTAACATCACACTTTTCAAAACGTGTTTTTCAGCCCGAAATAAACACGTTTTTTCAGACAGCTGAATCTATTTGTAACAGCAAGGCTCAGAAGTGCCAACACACTCAGCCCTTAACCCCAGTGTGCAGAAAGGGTCAAAACGTGTTTTTCAGCAGAAATAAACATGTTTCTGCAAGTTTGGTCAACCCCATGTAAGTTATGGGGCAGTAACATCACAGTTTTCAAAACGTGTTTTTCAGCCCGAAATAAACGCGTTTTTTCAGACAACTGAATCTACTTGTAACAGCAATGCTCAGAAGTGCCCACACACTCAACCCTTAACCCCAGTGTGCAGAAAGGGTCAAAACGTGTTTTTCAGCAGAAATAAACATGTTTCTGCAAGTTTGGTCAACCCCATGTAAGTTATGGGGCAGTAAAATCACACTTTTCAAAACGTGTTTTTCAGCCCGAAATAAACGCGTTTTTTCAGGCAACTGAATCTCCTTGTAACAGCAAGGCTCAAAAGAGCCCACACACTCAGCCCTTAACCCCACTGTGCAGAAATTGTCAAAACGTGTTTTTCAGCAGAAATAAACATGTTTCTGCAAGTTTGGTCAACCCCATGTAAGTTATGGGGCAGTAACATCACACTTTTCAAAACGTGTTTTTCAGCCCGAAATAAACACGTTTTTTCAGACAGCTGAATATACTTGTAACAGCAAGGCTCAGAAGTGCCAACACACTCAGCCCTTAACCCCAGTGTGCAGAAAGGGTCAAAACGTGTTTTTCAGCAGAAATAAACATGTTTCTGCAAGTTTGGTCAACCCCATGTAAGTTATGGGGCAGTAACATCACACTTTTCAAAACGTGTTTTTCAGCCCGAAATAAACGCGTTTTTTCAGACAACTGAATCTCCTTGTAACAGCAAGGCTCAGAAGAGCCCACACACTCAGCCCTTAACCCCAGTGTACAGAAAGTGTCAAAACGTGTTTTTCAGCAGAAATAAACATGTTTCTGCAAGTTTGGTCAACCCCATGTAAGTTATGGGGCAGTAACATCACACTTTTCAAAACGTGTTTTTCAGCCCGAAATAAACACGTTTTTTCAGACAGCTGAATCTACTTGTAACAGCAAGGCTCAGAAGAGCCAACACACTCAGCCCTTAACCCCAGTGTGCAGAAAGGGTCAAAACGTGTTTTTCAGCAGAAATAAACATGTTTCTGCAAGTTTGGTCAACCCCATGTAAGTTATGGGGCAGTAACATCACACTTTTCAAAACGTGTTTTTCAGCCCGAAATAAACGCGTTTTTTCAGGCAAATGAATCTCCTTGTAACAGCAAGGCTCAGAAGAGCCCACACACTCAGCCCTTAACCCCAGTGTACAGAAAGTGTCAAAACGTGTTTTTCAGCAGAAATAAACATGTTTCTGCAAGTTTGGTCAACCCCATGTAAGTTATGGGGCAGTAACATCACACTTTTCAAAACGTGTTTTTCAGCCCGAAATAAACACGTTTTTTCAGACAGCTGAATCTACTTGTAACAGCAAGGCTCAGAAGTGCCAACACACTCAGCCCTTAACCCCAGTGTGCAGGAAGGGTCAAAACGTGTTTTTCAGCAGAAATAAACATGTTTCTGCAAGTTTGGTCAACCCCATGTAAGTTATGGGGCAGTAACATCACACTTTTCAAAACGTGTTTTTCAGCCCGAAATAAACGCGTTTTTTCAGGCAACTGAATCTCCTTGTAACAGCAAGGTTCAGAAGAGCCCACACACTCAGCCCTTAACCCCAGTGTACAGAAAGTGTCAAAACGTGTTTTTCAGCAGAAATAAACATGTTTCTGCAAGTTTGGTCAACCCCATGTAAGTTATGGGGCAGTAACATCACACTTTTCAAAACGTGTTTTTCAGCCCGAAATAAACACGTTTTTTCAGACAGCTGAATCTACTTGTAACAGCAAGGCTCAGAAGTGCCAACACACTCAGCCCTTAACCCCAGTGTGCAGAAAGGGTCAAAACGTGTTTTTCAGCCGAAATAAACATGTTTCTGCAAGTTTGGTCAACCCCATGTAAGTTATGGGGCAGTAACATCACACTTTTCAAAACGTGTTTTTCAGCCCGAAATAAACGCGTTTTTTCAGACAACTGAATCTCCTTGTAACAGCAAGGCTCAGAAGAGCCCACACACTCAGCCCTTAACCCCAGTGTACAGAAAGTGTCAAAACGTGTTTTTCAGCAGAAATAAACATGTTTCTGCAAGTTTGGTCAACCCCATTTAAGTTATGGGGCAGTAACATCACACTTTTCAAAACGTGTTTTTCAGCCCGAAATAAACGCGTTTTTTCAGGCAACTGAATCTCCTTGTAACAGCAAGGCTCAAAAGAGCCCACACACTCAGCCCTTAACCCCAGTGTGCAGAAATTGTCAAAACGTGTTTTTCAGCAGAAATAAACATGTTTCTGCAAGTTTGGTCAACCCCATGTAAGTTATGGGGCAGTAACATCACACTTTTCAAAACGTGTTTTTCAGCCCGAAATAAACACGTTTTTTCAGACAGCGGAATCTACTTGTAACAGCAAGGCTCAGAAGTGCCAACACACTCAGCCCTTAACCCCAGTGTGCAGAAAGGGTCAAAACGTGTTTTTCAGCAGAAATAAACATGTTTCTGCAAGTTTGGTCAACCCCATGTAAGTTATGGGGCAGTAACATCACACTTTTCAAAACGTGTTTTTCAGCCCGAAATAAACACGTTTTTTCAGACAGCTGAATCTACTTGTAACAGCAAGGCTCAGAAGTGCCAACACACTCAGCCCTTAACCCCAGTGTGCAGAAAGGGTCAAAACGTGTTTTTCAGCAGAAATAAACATGTTTCTGCAAGTTTGGTCAACCCCATGTAAGTTATGGGGCAGTAACATCACACTTTTCAAAACGTGTTTTTCAGCCCGAAATAAACACGTTTTTTCAGACAGCTGAATCTACTTGTAACAGCAAGGCTCAGAAGTGCCAACACACTCAGCCCTTAACCCCAGTGTGCAGAAAGGGTCAAAACGTGTTTTCAGCAGAAATAAACATGTTTCTGCAAGTTTGGTCAACACCATGTAAGTTATGGGGCAGTAACATCACAGTTTTCAAAACGTGTTTTTCAGCCCGAAATAAACGCGTTTTTTCAGTCAACTGAATCTACTTGTAACAGCAATGCTCAGAAGTGCCCACACACTCAACCCTTAACCCCAGTGTGCAGAAAGGGTCAAAACGTGTTTTTCTGCAGAAATAAACATGTTTCTGCAAGTTTTGTCAACCCCATGTAAGTTATGGGGCAGTAACATCACACTTTTCAAAAAGTGTTTTTCAGCCCGAAATAAACACGTTTTTTCAGACAGCTGAATCTACTTGTAACAGCAAGGCTCAGAAGAGCCAACACACTCAGCCCTTAACCCCAGTGTGCAGAAAGGGTCAAAACGTGTTTTTCAGCAGAAATAAACATGTTTCTGCAAGTTTGGTCAACCCCATGTAAGTTATGGGGCAGTAACATCACACTTTTCAAAACGTGTTTTTCAGCCCGAAATATACGCGTTTTTTCAGGCAACTGAATCTCCTTGTAACAGCAAGGCTCAAAAGAGCCCACACACTCAGCCCTTAACCCCAGTGTGCAGAAATTGTCAAAACGTGTTTTTCAGCAGAAATAAACATGTTTCTGCAAGTTTGGTCAACCCCATGTAAGTTATGGGGCAGTAACATCACACTTTTCAAAACGTGTTTTTCAGCCCGAAATAAACACGTTTTTTCAGACAGCTGAATCTACTTGTAACAGCAAGGCTCAGAAGAGCCAACACACTCAGCCCTTAACCCCAGTGTGCAGAAAGGGTCAAAACATGTTTTTCAGCAGAAATAAACATGTTTCTGTAAGTTTGGTCAACCCCATGTAAGTTATGGGGCAGTAACATCATACTTTTCAAAACGTGTTTTTCAGCCCGAAATAAACGCGTTTTTTCAGACAACTGAATCTACTTGTAACAGCAAGGCTCAGAAGTGCCCACACACTCAGCCCTTAACCCCAGTGTGCAGAAATTGTCAAAACGTGTTTTTCAGCAGAAATAAACATGTTTCTGCAAGTTTGGTCAACCCCATGTAAGTTATGGGGCAGAAACATCACACTTTTCAAAACGTGTTTTTCAGCACGAAATAAACTCGTTTTTTCAGACAGCTGAATCTACTTGTAACAGCAAGGCTCAGAAGAGCCAACACACTCAGCCCTTAACCCCAGTGTGCAGAAAGGGTCAAAACGTGTTTTTCAGCAGAAATAAACATGTTTCTGCAAGTTTGGTCAACCCCATGTAAGTTATGGGGCAGTAACATCACACTTTTCAAAACGTGTTTTTCAGCCCGAAATAAACGCGTTTTTTCAGACAACTGAATCTACTTGTAACAGCAAGGCTCAGAAGTGCCCACACACTCAGCCCTTAACCCCAGTGTACAGAAAGTGTCAAAACGTGTTTTTCAGCAGAAATAAACATGTTTCTGCAAGTTTGGTCAACCCCATGTAAGTTATGGGGCAGTAACATCACACTTTTCAAAACGTGTTTTTCAGCCCGAAATAAACGCGTTTTTTCAGACAGCTGAATATACTTGTAACAGCAAGGCTCAGAAGTGCCAACACACTCAGCCCTTAACCCCAGTTTGCAGAAAGGGTCAAAACGTGTTTTTCAGCAGAAATAAACATGTTTCTGCAAGTTTGGTCAACCCCATGTAAGTTATGGGGCAGTAACATCACACTTTTCAAAACGTGTTTTTCAGCCCGAAATAAACGCGTTTTTTCAGACAACTGAATCTCCTTGTAACAGCAAGGCTCAGAAGAGCCCACACACTCAGCCCTTAACCCCAGTGTACAGAAAGTGTCAAAACGTGTTTTTCAGCAGAAATAAACATGTTTCTGCAAGTTTGGTCAACCCCATGTAAGTTATGGGGCAGTAACATCACACTTTTCAAAACGTGTTTTTCAGCCCGAAATAAACGCGTTTTTTCAGGCAACTGAATCTCCTTGTAACAGCAAGGCTCAGAAGAGCCCACACACTCAGCCCTTAACCCCAGTGTACAGAAAGTGTCAAAACGTGTTTTTCAGCAGAAATAAACATGTTTCTGCAAGTTTGGTCAACCCCATGTAAGTTATGGGGCAGTAACATCACACTTTTCAAAACGTGTTTTTCAGCCCGAAATAAACGCGTTTTTTCAGACAACTGAATCTACTTGTAACACCACTGCTCAGAAGTGCCCACACACTCAACCCTTAACCCCAGTGTGCAGAAAGGGTCAAAACGTGTTTTTCAGCAGAAATAAACATGTTTCTGCAAGTTTGGTCAACCCCATGTAAGTTATGGGGCAGTAACATCACACTTTTCAAAACGTGTTTTTCAGCCCGAAATAAACGCGTTTTTTCAGGCAACTGAATCTCCTTGTAACAGCAAGGCTCAAAAGAGCCCACACACTCAGCCCTTAACCCCAGTGTGCAGAAATTGTCAAAACGTGTTTTTCAGCAGAAATAAACATGTTTTTGCAAGTTTGGTCAACCCCATGTAAGTTATGGGGCAGTAACATCACACTTTTCAAAACGTGTTTTTCAGCCCGAAATAAACACGTTTTTTCAGACAGCTGAATCTACTTGTAACAGCAAGGCTCAGAAGAGCCAACACACTCAGCCCTTAACCCCAGTGTGCAGAAAGGGTCAAAACATGTTTTTCAGCAGAAATAAACATGTTTCTGTAAGTTTGGTCAACCCCATGTAAGTTATGGGGCAGTAACATCATACTTTTCAAAACGTGTTTTTCAGCCCGAAATAAACGCGTTTTTTCAGACAACTGAATCTACTTGTAACAGCAAGGCTCAGAAGTGCCCACACACTCAACCCTTAACCCCAGTGTGCAGAAAGGGTCAAAACGTGTTTTTCAGCAGAAATAAACATGTTTCTGCAAGTTTGGTCAACCCCATGTAAGTTATGGGGCAGTAACATCACACTTTTCAAAACGTGTTTTTCAGCCCGAAATAAACACGTTTTTTCAGACAGCTGAATCTACTTGTAACAGCAAGGCTCAGAAGTGCCAACACACTCAGCCCTTAACCCTAGTGTGCAGAAAGGGTCAAAACGTGTTTTTCAGCAGAAATAAACATGTTTCTGCAAGTTTGGTCAACCCCATGTAAGTTATGGGGCAATAACATCACACTTTTCAAAACGTGTTTTTCAGCCAGAAATAAACGCGTTTTTTCAGGCAACTGAATCTACTTGTAACAGCAAGGCTCAGAAGTGCCCACACACTCAACCCTTAACCCCAGTGTACAGAAAGTGTCAAAACGTGTTTTTCAGCAGAAATAAACATGTTTCTGCAAGTTTGGTCAACCCCATGTAAGTTATGGGGCAGTAACATCACACTTTTCAAAACGTGTTTTTCAGCCCGAAATAAACGCGTTTTTTCAGGCAACTGAATCTCCTTGTAACAGCAAGGCTCAAAAGAGCCCACACACTCAGCCCTTAACCCCAGTGTGCAGAAATTGTCAAAACGTGTTTTTCAGCAGAAATAAACATGTTTCTACAAGTTTGGTCAACCCCATGTAAGTTATGGGGCAGTAACATCACACTTTTCAAAACGTGTTTTTCAGCCCGAAATAAACACGTTTTTTCAGACAGCTGAATCTACTTGTAACAGCAAGGCTCAGAAGTGCCAACACACTCAGCCCTTAACCCCAGTGTGCAGAAAGGGTCAAAACGTGTTTTTCAGCAGAAATAAACATGTTTCTGCAAGTTTGGTCAACCCCATGTAAGTTATGGGGCAGTAACATCACACTTTTCAAAACGTGTTTTTCAGCCCGAAATAAACGCGTTTTTTCAGACAACTGAATCTACTTGTAACAGCAAGGCTCAGAAATGCCCACACACTCAACCCTTAACCCCAGTGTGCAGAAAGGGTCAAAACGTGTTTTTCAGCAGAAATAAACATGTTTCTGCAAGTTTGGTCAACCCCATGTAAGTTATGGGGCAGTAACATCACACTTTTCAAAACGTGTTTTTCAGCCCGAAATAAACGCGTTTTTCAGACAACTGAATCTCCTTGTAACAGCAAGGCTCAGAAGAGCCCACACACTCAGCCCTTAACCCCAGTGTACAGAAAGTGTCAAAACGTGTTTTTCAGCTGAAATAAACATGTTTCTGCAAGTTTGGTCAACCCCATGTAAGTTATGGGGCAGTAACATCACACTTTTCAAAACGTGTTTTTCAGCCCGAAATAAACACGTTTTTTCAGACAGCTGAATCTACTTGTAACAGCAAGGCTCAGAAGAGCCAACACACTCAGCCCTTAACCCCAGTGTGCAGAAAGGGTCAAAACGTGTTTTTCAGCAGAAATAAACA
Source organism: Lepisosteus oculatus (assembly GCF_040954835.1). Lineage (NCBI taxonomy): Eukaryota > Metazoa > Chordata > Actinopteri > Semionotiformes > Lepisosteidae > Lepisosteus > Lepisosteus oculatus. The sequence goes on from NW_027167827.1 coordinate 116,132, forward strand.
TGTTTCTGTAAGTTTGGTCAACCCCATGTAAGTTATGGGGCAGTAACATCACACTTTTCAAAACGTGTTTTTCAGCCCGAAATAAACGCGTTTTTTCAGGCAAATGAATCTCCTTGTAACAGCAAGGCTCAGAAGAGCCCACACACTCAGCCCTTAACCCCAGTGTACAGAAAGTGTCAAAACGTGTTTTTCAGCAGAAATAAACATGTTTCTGCAAGTTTGGTCAACCCCATGTAAGTTATGGGGCAGTAACATCACACTTTTCAAAACGTGTTTTTCAGCCCGAAATAAACACGTTTTTTCAGACAGCTGAATATACTTGTAACAGCAAGGCTCAGAAGTGCCAACACACTCAGCCCTTAACCCCAGTGTGCAGAAAGGGTCAAAACGTGTTTTTCATCAGAAATAAACATGTTTCTGCAAGTTTGGTCAACCCCATGTAAGTTATGGGGCAGTAAAATCACACTTTTCAAAACGTGTTTTTCAGCCCGAAATAAACGCGTTTTTTCAGGCAACTGAATCTCCTTGTAACAGCAAGGCTCAAAAGAGCCCACACACTCAGCCCTTAACCCCAGTGTGCAGAAATTGTCAAAACGTGTTTTTCAGCAGAAATAAACATGTTTCTGCAAGTTTGGTCAACCCCATGTAAGTTATGGGGCAGTAACATCACACTTTTCAAAACGTGTTTTTCAGCCCGAAATAAACACGTTTTTTCAGACAGCTGAATATACTTGTAACAGCAAGGCTCAGAAGTGCCAACACACTCAGCCCTTAACCCCAGTGTGCAGAAAGGGTCAAAACGTGTTTTTCAGCAGAAATAAACATGTTTCTGCAAGTTTGGTCAACCCCATGTAAGTTATGGGGCAGTAACATCACACTTTTCAAAACGTGTTTTTCAGCCCGAAATAAACGCGTTTTTTCAGACAACTGAATCTCCTTGTAACAGCAAGGCTCAGAAGAGCCCACACACTCAGCCCTTAACCCCAGTGTACAGAAAGTGTCAAAACGTGTTTTTCAGCAGAAATAAACATGTTTCTGCAAGTTTGGTCAACCCCATGTAAGTTATGGGGCAGTAACATCACACTTTTCAAAACGTGTTTTTCAGCCCGAAATAAACGCGTTTTTTCAGGCAAATGAATCTCCTTGTAACAGCAAGGCTCAGAAGAGCCCACACACTCAGCCCTTAACCCCAGTGTACAGAAAGTGTCAAAACGTGTTTTTCAGCAGAAATAAACATGTTTCTGCAAGTTTGGTCAACCCCATGTAAGTTATGGGGCAGTAACATCACACTTTTCAAAACGTGTTTTTCAGCCCGAAATAAACGCGTTTTTTCAGGCAACTGAATCTCCTTGTAACAGCAAGGTTCAGAAGAGCCCACACACTCAGCCCTTAACCCCAGTGTACAGAAAGTGTCAAAACGTGTTTTTCAGCAGAAATAAACATGTTTCTGCAAGTTTGGTCAACCCCATGTAAGTTATGGGGCAGTAACATCACACTTTTCAAAACGTGTTTTTCAGCCCGAAATAAACACGTTTTTTCAGACAGCTGAATCTACTTGTAACAGCAAGGCTCAGAAGTGCCAACACACTCAGCCCTTAACCCCAGTGTGCAGAAAGGGTCAAAACGTGTTTTTCAGCCGAAATAAACATGTTTCTGCAAGTTTGGTCAACCCCATGTAAGTTATGGGGCAGTAACATCACACTTTTCAAAACGTGTTTTTCAGCCCGAAATAAACGCGTTTTTTCAGA